>NC_068563.1:17579545-17882575 GCF_022201045.2 Citrus sinensis
TAAAGTTTTGTTGTAGCTAGTGGGATCTTGTACATGTTCATCTGAGATAGCCATATAGGTTTCTCCCAATAACATGTATCTCACAGGTAACCTAGTTACCCTCCTACCACGACGAGGTTCTAAGAGAGATTATTGTTGAAGAATAATCCTGTGTTGATAAATTGATTGTTGTTGTTGTTGTTCATGTTCTATAACATGTGTTGAAAGCTAAGCATCAACCTGATCACCTGACAGTTCGTCAAGTATTACCTTACTCTTAAGTTTGAAGTTATTCATATAGTCTTCCTCGAGGGAAGTGAAATGTGTGCTCACAATCACTTTCCTATCTTGAGAACTATAAAATAAATCTCCCCTTATTCCTTTGGGATACCCCACAAACATACAAACCTTAGAACGTGAATCCATTTTATCTGCCTTTAGTTTTAGCACATGTGCTGGTGATCCACAAATACGGACATGTCGTAAACTTAGTTTGCAACCTGACCATAATTCTATTGGGCTTTAGGCACTGACTTAGATGGAACTAAGTTCAAGAGATAACTGTAGTTTCCAGTGCTAGTCCCCAAAAAAAGATTGATAATGACGAATAACTAAGTATAGATCTCACCATATTTAAAAGAGTTATATTTCTCCTTTCAATTACCTCATTTTGTTGTGGTGTCTCCTGGGCAATTAATTGAGATAAAATCCAATTTTCAACCAGACATTCTTTGAAATCTCCTGAGAAAAATTCACCACCTCGATCAGATCGAAATTTCTTTATACTTTTATCTAATTACTTTTCTGTCTCAACCCTATACCCTTTGAATTTCTCAAGAGCTTCAGACTTATGCCGCATTAGATAAACATAACTATATTTTGAGTAATCATCAGTGAAAGTGATGAAATAATCATAACATCTTCGAGCTTGTACATTGATTGGTCCATATACATCTGTATGTACCAATTCAAGTGGTACTGTTGCACACACTCTTTTGGCCGAGAATGGCCTTTTGGTCATTTTCCCTTCTAAACAAGATTCATAGAGTAGCAATGATTCATTTTTCAATGGACCCAAGAGCCCATCTTTGATCATTCTTTGTATCCTATTTTGGTTTATATAACTGAAGCATAAATGCCAGAGGTAACATTGGTTGGAAGAAATATTTCTTTTCTTAGATAAATGTATATGCTCATCATTATTGATCACTGTGTCATGCATAGAATGGATCATATGACTTAAATGATATAAATTATCTTCCAATGTACCAAAACAAATAAGTCTCTTATTATAAAACAGATCCAGTTTTCACTGCTGACACGAACTGTCATGTCCCTGACTGTAGCTTGATGCTTCATTCAATTAGTTTCCTAGTTTCCTGAAACAAATAAAGTGAATTATAAATATGATTAGTTGCTCCTGAATCCTACACCCAAGTGTCAACAGGATTCTAAACAAAACATGACTCAATTACAAAAAGATTTCTCATATCTGATTTCACAATCTTAAGGCAATCCTTTTTCTAGAGATCTTTCTGTCCACACTTGAAGCATTTGCCTTTGGCTTGCCATCTTGCTTGGTAGACGGTCTCTTTTTTCCAGCTTTTTTACCTTTGTCTTTCGGCTAAACTCTAGAAGAAGAATCTTTTTTAGAAATATTTATGCTTTCTAGAGATTTTTTAGACAATCTCCTGGATTTGGACGAAAAAGGGAGACTCGAGTATGCAAGCTCAATAAATCCTTGTATGGCTTGAAACAAGCTTCCAAGCAATGGTTTATAAAGCTATTTTCAGCCCTCAAAGCTGCTAGTTTTCACCAATTGAAAGTGGATTACTCATTGTTCATTTGATCTTAAAATGGTAGTTTCACGACAATTATTGTTTATGTCGATGATGTGATATTGGCAAGCAACAATCTACAGCATATTGAAGATGTAAAACATTTTTTATCCAAGCAATTCAACCTTAAAAATCTTGGTCAACTTAAATATTTCTTAGGCATAAAAGTGACGAGGTCTTTGAAGAGGAATTGTCTTTCTCAAAGAAAATATGCATCGGAGATACTAGAAAGATGCTAGATTTTTAGGAGTTAAACCAGCCAAGTTTCCGATGGAACAAAACTTGGTTCTTACACAATCTGATGGAGACCTTTTGAATGATCCTTCGTCATATAGACGTCTTGTGGGAAGATTGATATATATGACCATTACTAGGCCAGATTTGGTGTATGCCGTCCATGTTTTAAGTCAATTTATGGACAAACCCTGTATACCACACCTTGAGGTAGCATATAGGGTTCTCAAATATTTGAAGCACACATAAGGATAAAGTATCCTTTTATCCTCCACAAGCACACTCCAATTGAAGGCATTTTGTGATGCTGATTGGACTTGGTGCAAAGACACAAGAAGGTCGACAACAAATTATTGTATATTTCTAGGACAATCACCAATTTCGCGGAAAACAAAAAAGCAAACAATAGTGGCTCGATCAACAGTCGAGGCAAAGTATCGCTCTATGGCTACTACATGTTGCGGTTGAAGAATATCTTGACAAACTTAGAAATCAAACACACTCAACCAGTCATGTTGTTTTGTGACAACCAAGTTGCTCTACACATTGCCTCGAACATGGTCTTTCATGAACGTACAAAGCATATTGATTGATTGTCACTTAGTTCGTGAAAAGATTCAGGAGGGCTTGATCAAGACAGCACACATACGAACCAACAAACAAATTGCAGGCTTATTCACGAAAGCATTGAGTTCATCTAAATTTGAAGTACTACTTGACAAGTTGGGTGTTATTAACATACACTCCAACTTGAGGGGGAGTGTTAAAGAAAATCATGTAAGATAGGAAAGTAAATATTGTATATCTATTTAATTATCATTTCTATAAAAGTCATAGCTAGTTTATAGGCATAAGAATAGGATCTATGTTGTAAGGCATCTATATAAAGTGGCATCCATTCCACTGAATGTATTTGACAAAAATTCAATTTTCTCAAATAGTCTTTTATCAAAAACTGAACTCAAACAAGTCTTCCAATGTTATTTGTGTAAATTAATTCAAAGCCTTTTGATTGTTATGCTGCAAATCCAACGGCCAAATCGGTAAAAGACAAAAAATAGGGGTACTAAATCATTGTTGCAAGCTAGCTAAATTATTACTATTATTATTTTAAAGACATCATGTATATCGAATTCATAGCATAGTAATCCCCAAATCTTATTATTGTTTTACTAGATTTCAATCGTCCATGTGTCACCTCCGAATTGGCCAGAGACGATCTTTCTTCAGCTAAAATTAGGATTTGGACGTAATTTGTGACTTGTGCTTGATGTGCTATGTGAACCTACTGTTTTGTTCAATAGTTCGAGGGGTAAGGTCCAAGGGTGCATCTAGACGTTGATAAGATCCAAATAAATTCGTCTTGGTGCTTTTATCACATCTGACTTGTCAAATAGATTTGGGGCGTAAATAGTAACGACATCTGCTTTAAGGAGTGGTGTAGGAGAAGCAGAATAAAAAATTGAATAATGGAGATCAAGATTTAAGGTGTTGTTCCAGTAGTAATGCGGCATTAAGGTCCTGTTTGGGATTTAGGTGCTATAGCTTTTAAGCTATAGCTACTGTGAAAAAAAAACTGTAACTATAAAACCAAAATTAATAATATGTAGTAAATATAAATTTTAAATAATAATTTCGACAAAATTATTAAAGATATAATAAATTTTTCATTATACAAGTAAAAAATCATATCAACATATCTTCAAAGGTACAACATCTAGTGTTTACCAAACGTTTTAGTGCTGTAACTTTTAAGTTACAATTGTCCAACCTCAATCACAAACACACCCTAAGTTTGGGAAAAAAAAAACCTAACGTGTGCTAAGGCTTAAGGTTGGAATTATGGAATGGTGACATAACGAAAAGTGCGATTAAGGGATGTTTTAGGGTTTCTAAGCATTTGGCCAAAATGATGGTCTGTTCTATGCCAAGGAAGGTGTTTTTGATGGTGTTCGGATTTCTTGATGTTGAAGAAATTGAAACTGTATTTCTTTGCTCGAGAAGATGAGTGTTTCTCGAACAAAGAAATGAACAGCTCCATAAGGTTATTCAGAGGTTGTTTATGATTGCCAGATGATTGTTGCTGGTGGGGATGGGTTATGGTGAGGAAATTGTGCCGCCATTAGGCTATAATATTAAAAATTTTCAAAATAGTCACATTAAATTTTTGGCTAGTACTATAAATATGTATATTTAGAGTCACAACAGATGTCAAATTACCTTCTAAAAATATTCTCAAAAACTATAATTTCCGCATGTTATAACGAACCTGTAAGGCTACGACCTCTGAATCTAATAATATAATTCTATTTCAAATGATGCACTGGGATATAAATAACCTAAAATAGAGTACATTTTACATTTTTTGGTTTTAATTAATTATGTAAATGAAAAAAAAAGCTTCCTCAAATAGCTCTATAAACTAGAGTGAACAAGAAAAATTTAAGATAATCAAGCATAATAATAGGGCTACTATTGCTTCAACCCTTCAATGACCAAAGCCAAAATTACTGAGCCCGGTTTTCAATAAGAAAGGAATTCAAAATGAAACAAGAATCTTGAGTACAATTACTACTTAATTCACTTTGAAAATAACGGCATATCCGCAGGAAGCTGCACGTGAATAATAGTGGGAGAGCAACCGAGCAGGTAGCAACCTTACTCAAGACTTTCCTTTCCTCTTTAATTTCTCTTGATGAGAACGCTCTGAGGACCCTAAAGAGGTAACTTCACTGTGACGCCCCAGTGAATGGTCTGTCGAATGATTGGGCTCGTGGGCACGTCGACGCTTTGAATGTTTTGATGGCTCCCCACCTTCAGGTGAAAAACTTTTGTATCTGCTACTTTGGGTGTAGGATGAATGTTCCAATGTCGACTGTGAATTTCTTCGCCAACTACTTTGTCCAGAACTCGCAAATCGATGATTTGGCATTGAAGCTCCACTAGATGTCACATGCAACTGTCTGATTTTGTCAGGATTAAGTTCTTCTACTTCTTTAGGCTCAGGGTAATGGACTAGGGAAACCCGCCGTGAAATCTTACCAACTAACATCAAAGTATTTACATCAGAACAAATAGATACCCTCTGGCCTCGTATCAAGTTCTCAAAGTTCGGGTTTATTTATACAATGACTAGCAGAACAATGGTAATGAGCAATGATTAAACAAGCGAATACATAAATAACCAATTTTTAAATACAGATGCAAGATCTAAGCATCAAACACACAAAATCAGAGATTTGAATCTCCCTATTTTCAGAAAAAGAAAAATGTGTAAATTAATGCCAAAAAGAAAGGAGGTAGAAATGTGGACTAAATTCTACAAAGAAAACAAACAATAAGGGAGGGGGGAACCAATTTCATAAAAGATCACACCCAGAAAATGATATCAATCTATACAATACTATCTCAAAAGCCTTCCCAAACATCTAGATGTATAAAGAAAATCCTTGAAATCAGTATGAAGCAAACGATGAACTCTCTCCCACAAGCCTGCATATAATTTCTCATATATTTTCATTAAAGATACAATTGCTCCTTTTGGAATCCATAAGAGTGATAAAACAATGCATCCAATGCACTCACTAAGGATTTGGCTTTCTACCCTTCCCCCAAAACAACTATTTTCCAAAAGTAAGGATCCACAGGAATCGAGAATGGCATATAGGATACTCTTTCTACAAGTCACATGTCATGATGGTGAAAGGCACATCATCAGACACTTTCTTTGAATGACTTCCCTGGTACTGACATACACAGGGCCAAAGACCCTAAACGACTTGAACTTTGGGTGTGATTTCAGCCTTTCGAATAATCTTGAAATTCGTAATCACACTGGAAAGATTCTCCAATAAACCACTGAAAAATATGATTTACAAGATGAATCTTTGCCCAAAACCTCCAAATCAGAGACTTTAATCTTAGGCCTCTAAGTTATAAACACCATTTGAACATAGCATACAGAGGAGACAGATAACTTATTTTTAAGCACGGTGGAAAAAATAAATTGTAACAACATTGCTGAAACCATCAGTCAATAGTTTGCCATATATCAGTTATCACATGAAAACCACCATTCCAATTTGGCCCAGTTTCGCCAAAACAAAAACAATTCCAATTTTCAGGTTAGATGAAAATGAAGCATGAATGAACAAAGTAAAACCCTCCTGATGTGGTATCACGTTAGGTTGGATTACGAAGCATTCTAAAAAATTATAATTTTCCTTTCTTTGTTTAAATTTATTAAATATTTGATGATCTGTAGCATAGTCTAAAAGGATGCTCAAAGTCTCGACAATATATAAATTTGTAATGAAACCTCCACTCAACTGAACCATGACAAGGTAACTATGCAGACATATTTTCCTGAACCCTACAGAGCACTTTTGAAACCAACTTCTCTCAAGAACTTAATCTGTGACAAAGATGGCTATAAATGAGCATCCACACAACTTAAAAAAAAAAAATGGTTTACTGATGCAGGTGGAATAAAAATTATATAGTTGTGTAAACAGAGTAGATAGTCATTGTCCATGAAGCAGAACAGCAACAAACCACCACCGTGACAAATATATTAGAAAGAGAGAACATATATAAGAATAAAAGGAAAGAATGAATAATCCTTCAAATACATACCAATTTTTGGCTCTGATGGATAGTTAAGAAATACCATTTCATCTGGCTCTTGAAAGTCATTGCTGACAATATCATACGCTTTTCCTACCACAAAATATAACAGGTATTCATCATAACAGTGTCACGAAACCAATCCATTACAGCCTAGCCATACAAAAATCATACTGATACCAAGCTGCAATTACATGTATATATATGCATGGAGAGTTATTCACTAGTTCTGTTCTTTGTATATACCAGATGAATCCTCAAA
The DNA here is from genome assembly GCF_022201045.2 of Citrus sinensis. Classification (NCBI taxonomy): domain Eukaryota; kingdom Viridiplantae; phylum Streptophyta; class Magnoliopsida; order Sapindales; family Rutaceae; genus Citrus; species Citrus sinensis. Next base: position 17,586,485 of record NC_068563.1, read on the forward strand.
ACTGCCCAACCATCCGTTGCCACGGAGCTCAAGTGACAATTCTTTTCCATCAAAATCAGGCATCTGAAAAAAATATTTATATAATAAAAAGAACCAATAAATTCAGATCCCAATCATCATTAATGCTTAAGCTGATACTAATAAAATTTTCTAGCGATAAGAATGAGTTGCATCCACAAAAGACTCCAATGAGTTCTCAATAAATGAAACAATTCGTCCTTATGTTACAAAATGGCATTCAGTGTTTGATATATAGCTATTACAGAAGTTAAATCATTGATAAAAAGAAATCAAGCAAGAAATAACATACTTGCTTATAAGGCCATTGAATAAGCCAAAGCTCAGTGGAGTCAATTAAAGAAAGATCAACAAGAGGGTCTCTCAATTCTTCTTCATATTCTTCTGTAGGTTTGTAGCCTTCTACAGTGGCATCATCCATTGCCTCAATCAAACTCTTGATCCCCCTAACCCACTATATTAAATACAAACAATTAATAATTTCATAGCAGCAGATAATAAATAATGCAACGAGCATTTAAATAAGGGAGAATTCACAATTTCACAATAATTTATTAATTGGACTATAATGAATGCCCAATCTAATTGACATGATTTCGTTGGGATAATTATTTGGGTCAAGGCTCAAGCAGATATAAACAAGTGATTAACTCAACTGGGATGTTACATTGAGCTATATCAATAATAATACCAAACCACAGCACACAAATTAAACATATATAGAAAATAAAACAAAAAATAAGATAAAGAAATGCATACCTTCAGAGTGAGCGTCACAGCCTCTCTTCCGTGGGGATTATTGATGCCACCGATGCGATATCAAAGGATATCCTCGCTCCAATCTATGAAGATCAAACCCGGCTGGGATTTTAGGGTGTGAGCGCGCGAGGAGGGAGAATAGAAGAGCAGAGATTTTAGGGTTTTTTTGCTTTTTAATTCAAATGATTTTAAAATATATTTTTTAAATAATTTAAGGGCCAGTTAAGACCGGGTCGGCCCTGGACCAAGCCTACTGGACCAGACCTTTTAACAAACCCTAGATGGGTATTTTATAAAGAAGCCTTTGGACAATCTGAGACTAAACCCACCAACTTTTTCTCAAAACCTCCTTTTTAATTAAAAATTTTTATTTATCTAAATAATTTTTGAAAAAATTAGTTAATTAACATATTCTTTTCTTTCTTTCTCAATTTCAAAAATCCTCATAAATTCATCCAAATATATTTTTTAACTATAAATAATTGATATCACTAATTTTAAGGAACAAAACCCACCATTTAAAATAAACACAATAAATTTATATCATTAATGAAAGTTAATAAACAGCAAGAAATTAATTTTACTGAACACAAAAGCTAACGAATAACGAGAAAAAAAATTCTTATGTATATAAAGTATGTAATAGAGATTTTGTTATATTAAGAAAAGCCAAAAAATAAATCCAAAATAAAGTAAAATTGAGTGTTTAATTTATAAAATGTGAGAGTAGAGAGAGGATATGCAATTTTAAAGTAGAGATAGAGATTAGTGAAGGGTAATTTTGGGACTTCAATTTTTAAATTTTTAAATTTTTTTTTCCAAATGGGTGTAGAGAGGAATTTGGAGGGGTCAAATAGCTCAAACCATCTTCAAATTCCTTATGAAATTATTTTCCAATTGAAATTACATAAATAACCAAGGATAAATTAATTCAATTATTATTTTGAATGGGAATTCAATCAAACACTTAAATAGGTTATTTTTTTAACAAAATTTTTACATCCATCCTATTTCATAATTTCAATTTATATTTTAAATTGTAATTAAAAAAATAATTTTTTAAAAAATTATAAGGGCTTAGAAACATGAAGACAGAAGTTATATTATAAGAAGAAAATAATTTAAAATTTTAGGATTTTTATGTATTCTATAAATAAAACTTAAAGAATTTTTTTTTAAGGTGAATTTTATAGAATGATGGTTAATTTTAGCATAACATTGGGACACTTTAGGAAATAAAATTCAAACGGGATGTTATAAGGATTTTAGGGGGTGTATAATCTATTTACAAACCTTAATTTTGATGATAACAAATAATATAGTAAGAGTTATATGGAAAAATGCTTTTGCATCTCATTAGTTCTTTATGATCAAATATTACCCATGTAAGATCAAGCTGAAAAAATTTATTGACAAAACTCATCAAGTCAAGAACAAGCATAAAAGATAATAGCTTAGGTGATCTTTCTTATCACATTTCTTGTAAAGCTAATATGATTAAATGTGTGCATGATTAAGCAATTAAAAGCTCAAATTATTATAATGATCAAGGTATTTAAATTTATCTTTGTTTTCATTAGAGCTGGCAAAATTTGACACCACCCGATTACCTGACACGAACACGATACAAATAAATGAGTATGGGTAGTCGAATTTAACACGACTATTAAATGGATCGGGTCCAAGTTGACACGATTTTTTTTTGTGTCGGATTAAGCTTAAAATTCTTGACCCATTTACTCGATTAATGACCCGATTATATTTTCTATTTTAAAATGATTTGCAGGTTCTTGTCATCAAAACTCAAATATTAGAGATGATTTTCTCTTTTATTTTTATTCTTTAAAAGGATGAATATAAATATAATGTTTTATTTATAAAATTTTAAATACATTTACAGCTTCAATAGTGTAAGTGTATAAAATATTGGTAGATATGCATATTTTATAATATTGATATATAATATTATTTACATATATATAATTAAAATTTCAATAGTGTAAATGTGCAATATTTTGGCAGATATGTATATTTTATAATATCGATAAATTATGTATGTATGTATTTATGTACATACGTATGTATGACAGTTTGTAAATATTTGATGTAACTTTTGTTTAATATATAGCTATTAAGCGGGTTTTTGGGTAACCCGATTATTTTTCCATGTCGGGTTTGAGTCTTAATATTTTGACACGATTATTAAATGGGTCGGCACCTAATTTTGACACGACACAAATACGACCCAATGACCTGTTTTACTAGCTCTATTTTTCATATTATACAGTTTCTATAGTTGAAGATAACAGTTCAATTTAATGTTTTCATCAAAAGGTTTATTCTCAAGTATATGAACTAATTTGAAGAGTTTTGGAAATGTTGAAATCACCCAAGTATTTTTTTTTTAAATTCTAGAAAAGTACTTATTTGAAAGTTTTTATAACATTTTGGGTTAATATATTATTTATAGAGTTTTAGTTTCAAAGTGAAAAATATGAAAAATTGATAAATTAGAATTAGCTATCATTTTTCTTGCAGTTAGCGGTCATCTATTAACAATGTGATGCATTTTGTCTTTGAAACAATTATCTACTTATTTTTAGTGATGATTTGTTTAGGGTTAAAATTTTCAAATTATTTCAACAGTATAAAATGACTTAGTTTAAGAGAGTAATGGCTAGTTTCTTGATCCATATATGAAAAACTAACTCTAACTTAATTTCACAACTTTCGCCAAGCTAAAGCTTGATCATTCTAAGCATACTTGAGCTTTCATTTGTTTGCTTAAAGATATGTGGGATCATCTCAGGATTCTAAAGTTTATTGTTATCTTTGAAGTCAATTGTATTCATTTTGGAACCTCGAAATATAAGGCTTGGTGTTAATGGAATCCTCAAACTTAGATTACTTGGAGGAATGGACATCAGCAGATTTGTCGAACCACGTAAAGATTATTGTGCTTGTTTTATCTACCTCTATTTTTTTTAATTTACTTGTTGTTATGGCTAACGCTGTGGTTGGATTGTAGTAGTTGTTGGTGTTGGATAGTGGTATTGTTATTGAAGTACTTTTTAAAAACCCAATTCACCCCCCTCCTTAGGTTGTTTAGTTAGAATTACATTTGGTATCAGAGAGAAGTTCTCTTGTTAGTACTTAATTATCTAGAGTAAAATATCTATGGCAAACCAAAATGGCACAACCTTTATAGAAGGTCAATCCACCACTAGCCCTCACTTTTTTATGCTAATAACTACCTTTATTAGTATATGACAATGAGAATCTATCTACAAGCCTTAAACTATGAAATACTGGAAATAGTTTGTGATAAACCATACGTTCTAGGAAAAAGATGAAAATAGAGAAGAAATTCCAAACCCTTTAAATGAGTAGAGTGAATTAAATAAAAGAAAGAGGTCTTTAAATTCTAGTTATGAATGCTTTATTTCATGCCTTAGACAAGAAAGAATTTTATAGAGTCTTAGGTTGGGCTAAGGCATTTGAAAGAAGAATTTTATAGAGTCTTAGGTTGTGCTAATGCATTTGAAATTTAAAGGAAATTTGAGGTTGTTTACAAGGGAATCGAGTCTAAAATTAGTAGTTTCACTATGCAATATGAGATGTTCCAAATGGAATTATATGAAAGTGTCCAAGATATGTTTCAAATGGAATCATATGAGAGTGTCCATGATATGTACACTAGATTCACATTGTGAATTCTCTTGGAGCACTTGGAAAGACCTTTACTGATAATGAAAAAGTGAAGTTATTATATCCTTGTTGAAAGAGTAGAGACCAAGAAGAACTACCATTAAAGAAGCAATAGATCTCAATATCTTATCTCTTGATGATTTTATTGGCTCACTTATCTCATATGAAGAAGATATTGCTAATGAAAAGATTGATGAAGATAAGAGAAGAAGAGCACTGCATTTTGATCTTTTATTGGAATAACTTCCAAGATAAAGGTATCAAAATGATTGCTAGAAAGTTCTTGAAGAAGCAAAACTAAGAGACGAAATTTTAACGATTTCAAAAGAGAAAACCTTAAAGTGGAGAAAGAGAAGAAAGAGGCAATTATTTGTTTTGATTACAAAAAGCTGGGTTACATAAGATTGAAATACCTTCTTATCAAGAACCATTATTCACAAAAGAAAGTAATGGTAACAACATGGGATGATAATGATAATGACACTTCCAATGAGGAGCAAGCTCGTGAGATATCAAATTTTGCACTAATGGCACTAGAAGGTAAATCATTTGATGAACTTGATGAGGTAAATAAACAACCTTTGTATATAAACTATTTGAAGCTTTTTAAGAACTACATGGTAGTTTGAAGAAAATTTATTTGAAAAATGCCTTTCTTGAAAAGAAGATTTTAGCTTTTTCAAATAAAAATAATGATTATAAAAGCAAAATAAAATTTTAAAAAATGAAAATGCTTCTACCATAAATAAACTTGATATTCTTGAGTAGGAAAAAGAACTTACATAAAGAAATTCTTATTTGAAAGAGAAACCAAGTAGCTCAATTGAATTTGATAGTTCAAATGTCGATATTTTAATTAAGTAGAATCAAGCTCTTAAGAAAAAGAGCAATGAACTAAATAACAGTGTTTTAATGTTCATCGATGGGCAAAAGAATATAAGATAATTGCTTTGTTCTCAAAAGTGCATTTTTGAGAAAGGCATTAGGTATAAGCCTAACATAAAACAAAAGTATTAGAAAAATTATTTTATTAAGGCTACCTCAAACATTGAACATCAAATCACTTGCAATTATTGTAATGGCAATGGTCATATGATCCATCCATATTCAATTAGGAAAAATACTTACTTTAGTGAAGGTTTGGGTTCCAAAATGAACCACGTCTAACACCCAAGGATCCAAGAATGTTTGGGTACCAAAAGGCACAACTTAAATATTTTTTGTAAATACCACAATCAAAGGATGACGGAGAGTTCCTTGATGAAAGCTAGTGACCGTGATCACTTGATCATTATCTAAGAGGAAATGATAAGGCACGATGATTTAATTGTTTCAATAATAATGCTTATTGCTTTATTGATTGTAAGCTATGGTCATTTACTTTAATCTTAGTAAAGGTTTCATACTTGTCTTATCATACTATGACATTGAGTACATTAGCATGATGTGGATAAGATTATCTTGCCCACTGATTAAGTTGAGTGGGTCTTAATAGATGGATAGTAGCTTGAAAATTTTGAAGGCATGCTTGTATGCTTGGTAAACTTTGCATGATTGAATTATCATTATGGCTTTAGATTTTTTATCATTATAAATTATAATTTTGTGTTTTAGAAATGGCCTTGAAAGATTTTTTGATCAAGATATGTCCTTGGAGTTTATCAATTTTTGGCAAAAATCAAATTAGTACAAGAAAAATAGAGTAGGCATCTAACCAGCTTCATTGTAACGATTGACTGCTTTGAAGACAATATGCGTGCAAGTGCAAAAGGCTAACTGTTAGCTCACATGCGACTCATTGCTACTAAGTTAGTGAGTACATTACTCATTAGCAGCTAATTGCTAACTTGCAAGTGGCTAATCGTCTGCATGTTTGATGCTAATTTTTCTCTTCCTCACAATTTTAACAATCGATAACTTGTTTTTATTCAAATTCACTTATACCATCATTGATTGTGTTATATCATCATTCATGTATAAAATTGGCATATATGAATATTTATACTTATGGATTTGATCGCTTGTTCTTTTAACTCATGATGATGGCTTATCTTGATGGGCATGTTGATTTTGATGATCTATACATTGATATTATGTACTTATGCTTCGGTTAAATTTTAATGATGTAAAAATGGGGAGAAAGAATGTGTTTTGTTGATTATACTATACTTGATGAAGTTTGATCTTATGAGATCTATGATTGATGAATGAATACATTTTTTTTCAATGCCTTTCTTTTGGGACTTTATTGACATATTGTTGAATGTGCATTACTCACTTGCTTTAAATGATATCAAAAGGAGGAGAAATACATGAACTTTGAGATATTGACACATATGAGATTATTTAAATTGAATTGAAATGTCACATTAGTTCTTTGACCTGCTTGGTTGTCTTGATTTTGAACATATTGATTATGACTAGTGCCAAAGTTACTTTATGATGATTTCTAAAGGGAGAGAGAAAGAATGTATTTTGATAAGATGAAGTGCATATGTGTTTGATAAGATGAGATCTTTTTGAAAAGTGCTTGCATGCTTGATGAAATTATAGTGAAGTGCTTTAATTATGACTTATTTCTTAATTCATTAATTTTGAGCATCTTGTAGTGCTTTTGATGTTTTGATATTTCTTAAAACCCATATAATACTTGAGGTAGTATTATAAATCTCAAAAAAAAATTTGTCAAAAATTTCCAAAGCATGTTAAAGTACATAAAGTGTTTTTCATCATAAAAAATGGTGAGATTGTTAACCTAAAAGGTATTGTAAACCTTGATTTTAATAATAACAAACAATATAGTAAGAGTAATATCAGAAAAACAGTTTTAAATCTCATTAGTTCTTGAAGGCCAAATATTAGCCATGTGAGATCAAACTCAGAGGATTCATTGACGAAACTCATCAAGTTAAGAATAAGTATAAAGGATAATAACTTAAGTGATCTTTCTTGTCACATTTCTTGTAAAACTAGTATGATTAAATGTATGCATGAGTAAGCATTTAAAAGCTCAAGTTATTATCATAGTCATGACATTTAAATCTATCATTGTTTTCATATTCTAAGGTTTCTAAACATAAAGAAAAATGGGAATTAACTGTTTTTATCAAAAGGTTTGTTTTCAAGTATATGGACTAATTTGAAGAGTTTTTAAAATTATGAAATCATACAAGTATTGTTTGAAATTCTAGAAGAGGACCTATTTTAATAAGCTAAAATATAATTTTACAAATTTTTGGGACCAAAGTGTAAAATTTAGAAAATTAAGAAATTAGAACTAGCAGTCATTCGCCTCGCAGTTAGTGTTAATCCATTAATAATGTGTACATCCTATCTTTAAAATAGACGCTTGCCTTTTTTTAGCAGTGTTTTATTTGGACTTAAAATTTTCAAATTATTTTAATAGATCACATGCCACGTCAGTAGGGATGGCCAAATATCGAGCCTAGGCCCGATTTTTTGAAATACAGGCTTGGTCTAGCCCAAGAACACCTGCGCATGGGTTTTTTTATTCAGGCTTCAACTGCTTGGATATAATAATGCCCCATAGCTTGAGATAGGCTCATGCCACGCTTTTTCATCAGATAAGCAACAACGATAGTCACACTAAAAAGGAACAATTTGATTAAAATACATTTGCTTCCCTTAGATTTAGAGAATAAATATATAACGCCAAATTTCCATGATTTTAAATTATGAATATTTTTCTTTATTAGAAATTACAAATGGCATTATTGCCCTTATTAATAAGGATTATTCTTGGGGTAATTTTGGAAAAGATTTACTTTTTCCAAATTTAATAGGGTTTCTTAAAACTCCCTATAAATCATTCTTTTCCCTCTTCTTTAGCCCTAAGTCCACAACATTTTCTTCTATTTTATCTGCTGCTCATTACTCTCTTACTAATACCCTAGGATTGAAACCCTTGCTTAGGAGAGAATCTTAACAGTTGGTAAGTTTTACTCTCCCTATTCTCCATAAGATTTTCTATTACTCTATTAAGGGTTTTGTTGACATGGGTTTAGATTGTTATAGACCATTATGCGTGATTTAGGATGTGTTTAAGTTGTGTTTAGGGCTTTGATTTATTGTTGAGTCTTATTAATCAATCCTTGATGAAATAAACACACTGGACAATTCTGGACAGCGTGAATAACTCAAAATTAAACACATATTTTATGAAAGATTCTTAAGAAGAACCTCATCTTTTTTAAAACTAGACATATAGGGCTTATTAAATAAATTTTGTTTCATAAGATTTGACATACTTTTCAATTTTATATGTATTTTCGAAACAAACACCGCTGCACTGCAAAACTGCAACTTCAGCAAAATGAAAAACTTCACAAAATTATTTCTAGTATTTGCAATTTTAATTTAATAATCTTCTGGTTAATTTCTGATTTTATAATTCTTGAAACTCATTCTATTCAGTGAAGGCACTGTGAAACAGTTTTGAATTTGTTAAGAAACAAATAGTTTTGAAACAAATAGTTTTGAAACTATTTTTGGTATCAAATCTTCTTGAAAATTTTACATGAGATACCCATAGATGTCCAGAATAGTTCTATAGAATATTATGTCATTCTGATTTTTAGATTAAGAGTTAAAATTCTGAGAAACAAATTTGTATGGTTATGAATTAGAAAATTAGGTTCTTAGAATAAGTTATTAATAGTTATATCTTGTATTTGCTTAACGTGTTTGAGGTGTTTGAGGCTTTTAGAGGCTTATATGTGTGTTAGATCAATTCTTTTATTGAGATAAGTAACTTCTTTCTTAATGTACTGGATATGTATGATTATTTTGGTCTATTATAAGTACATGTGTTTTTGCAATTATTTGAAAATTAATTGATTTTCATAACAAAATTAGTTTATGTAAATGTTTTCAAATATGAAAGTTATGTTATTTTTTTATGGTTTTAACATAATATTGTAAAAGCCTTTAAATATGCAATTTATTTTGTTAAATGATTATCTTTTACGAAATTATCTCTAAACTACCATAATGGAATTTGTTTTGCAAGCCTAATTTATTGTTATGATCTTTTTTGACTCTGACAAGAATGTTTTAGTCTCATATATGATTGAGATTATTTAAGACTATTCGGGGGCCACTCTTGAGACTATATGGGGGCCACCTCTCGAGGGATAGAGCGTCGCGAAGTGCCACATATAGTGCAAAATGCACGTACAAGTCATTACAGATAAAAAAATAATTTGAATGTTTTGGCTTATTGTCCATACAAGTCATTACATATACATGAGTTTTTGTTCTGAGTGTGCACACGATATTATAATTCTGATTCTATTTTTGGCCGAGTCACCGAGAGTGTAGGTGACACTATGTGACATGAGCTAACATTTTGTTTTCTATGTATGTGTTATACAATTTGCTACATAATTAACTATGTTTTTGATATTATGAATTACTATGAAATTATATCATCTTATCGTGATATGTCATTTTATGAAATTTATGAGTTATGATATATGTTTTAATTAAAAAAGGCTTGCAATGTTTTTGGTATCGATAAGCCTAATGTGTTGGGAATGGTTTTACTTACCGAGTTGACGGCTCATCCCTCTTCATTACTTTTTGCAGATTAATTACCTTGTTGAGACATGTGCTTATCATTGGAGTTAGAGATTTGTTTCCTTTTGCTAGTTGAATAAGAGAAGGAATAAACTCATGTTTTTTTTAAGTTTATTTATTTTATGAACTTGTAATTGGGGAGTTTTGAGATTTTTGTTATATTTTTGTCTTCGAGAGAGATTATTTCTTGTTAAACACATGAATTTGTTGTTTTAATTGATTAAAAATTTGAGATATATCAGTTTGAGATTTTTATGTAAAGATTTTGATTTGTAAGTAGCCTCCTTCATCGCGTGCATCGCACATGTTGGATTTGGGGTGTTATAAAATTGCTCACTTTCTAGATTCATTGGATCTATTATCATTAGAGTATACAAGTACAATTATTGAAAAAAAGCCAAGATGGGGAAATAAATGACAACTTCTGGATCTTCCCGTAAAGTAATGAACCAGCACACCACCACCTACCTTTTAACTTTATCAATAAATTAGACACACTCATCAAAATATTATGATAAATTTGCATCTTCTTTGGCTACAACTATTTCATAGAGAACAAAAGAGAATTTACAAGGATTCTAGCAACTGAAAACAACTTCATAGGAAGATAAACATCAATTTGGCTGGAGGTGCGATGTCATCACTACGGTGCTGTATGGTGCATGCATTACATGGGATACATGTTGGAGGTGCAATGCTGCGGTGCTGTGGTGTTGGAAATGCAGTGCAGTGAACGGCAATCAATAGGTCTGCTTGGAGTTGTAGTTGGAGCTAGTGGCCTCAGGCTTATGTTTTGCGTGTGTGTGTTATGAGTTAGATTTAGGGTCTGTAAATGGGTAAAGGTTTGAGGCTTATTTGTATATTTTTATTCTTAATTTTCTTAAATTAAAAAATTTAACTAGGCACAGATCAAGGTTTTAGGTTTTTTGGGTCTTGCCTTGAACCGTGCATGAAAATAGCTATGTATTGAAAATCAATACCCATAACTGTTTTCTTTATTAACCCAGGCTGGGTTTTACTCGAATTGCATAGGCTAGGTCCAGTTCAGATCTAGGCTGGGCGGGTTCTTTTGGCACCTCTACACTTCAGCAAGTAACTATTTGCTTCAAAGTTATCGATAATCTAATAGCACACTTCAACAACTAGTTTCTTCATCCATCTATCAAAAAAGGCCAACTCTAACTCAATTTCACAACTTTTGTTAAATTACAACTTGATCATTCCAAGCGTACTTGAGTTTTCATTTGTTTACTTACATACATTCAATTCATTGTTGAGTTGTAACTTCTTATAAGGTACTTGATCTTGTTATAATTGTTTTTAAAATTGAGAAGTTGTAAGTGAAGGAAACACTTGGGTAAAGAGGTGTGAGATCGTCTCAAGATTGTAAAGATTTATTAACACATTTGAAGTCAATTATATCCATTTTAGAGCCTTGAGATTTAAGGTTTGGTGTTAGTGGAATGCTCAAGTTTAGTTTACTTGGAAACGTGGATGTAGGAGGGTTTGTCAAACCACGTAAAAATTGTAGTATTTGTAATTATTGTTTTTTGTTGAATTGTGGTAGTTGTTGGTGTTGGATAGTAGTGTTGTGATTGATGAACTTTTTAAAAAACCTAATTCGCCTTCCCTCTCTTGGGTTGTTTGATTAGAATTACAATTATTTTGATAAAATTAATATTACTGCAATACCTTGGAGGAAGTTATAGTTAAAGACAAAATAAAATAATCAATAATAAAATCATATTTCTTCATTGCATAAAATCATACTTCTCCGTGCACCAACCTAATTTACACTCATCTAACATTAAACTTTAATTGGATTTCTTATATGTATTCAAACTCTTGACAAAACTATTTTTTTATGAGAAACAAGATTTTTACACTATGATGATGATGGTGGTGGTAATGATAATAATAATAAGATAAAATACATTAAAATGATATCAAGTGTTAATTTAGAAAACAAAAATTAATGTTTTTGATATTATATATGTTTTCTCATCAATAAACCTAAACCATAACATATGAGAGTTTGCCCTCCAAACCAATTTCAAGTAGCACTATAGCCATAGGGACAAGTCAAAAAATATCTTTTGGGATTATGGAGGGCGGCATATAGATCAAAAGATAGAATTTTAAATTTTAAAGATGATTATATTTAAAAAAATTTTAAAAGAAAAATTGTAGGTTCAAATAGTCTCAACCAAATTAAGTAACTCTCATAATTGGCCATTTATGAAAATTTTCCAAATATTGTTCCTTTAAAAAAATAAATTATTTAACAATATTTTTTTATTATTAGAAGAAGAAAATATTTTCTATAATTCTATTAAAATATTTTAAATAATTTTTAAAAAATATGAAAACATTTCGTAACAAAAAAATAAAAAATTCTTAAATAGCCCCATTAAAATATTATTATTTTATTAATGTGGCTATTTTATTTTAATGGTACGATTTAAACCCATACTTTTCTAGATTTTTTAATGGAAAATTATTTGATAACATAAAAAAGATTAGAGGAATTTGAAAAACTATTTTTTTTATAGAAAAAGTACGGGTTTAAGAGGAATGGTAAATAAAAAATAAATTTTCGTTTTTAATAATAATAATTTATTATTATTATTATTATAAAAAAAAGTTCTTAGAACTCATGAATAGTTTCTTTAATGAGATTAATTTGGCCGCCAGAAGCAGTAAGGTAGTAAAACTTGCAATTAAGACAAGAAGTTGGCATAAACCAGAAAAGGGAAGGCCTCTCTGAGCAACAAGTACATAACATTAAAGCCTAGCAAAGGCGAAAAATTGATGTTTAACAAATTTTCACACCTTTGAAAGCAATGACCTACCAATATTTTGGTTTCATTTTCTTGGCCGTTTTTCTTCAGAGTGTCACAGTAAGTAAATGATGACTAGCTATGATGATCTATCAAATATCAACTAACAAAGAAGCTAGATGTATAATATGGGAGGGCTTTAGCTTTAGGCTTTGCATTCAAGAACAGCAATGACAGTTAAACATAAAACATCAAAATGGGTAGCTGTTTCTTTCATTGTAACCCCATTTAATGCAATTTTGATCTTTGTTCAAATATGGGGGGTCCTATTGTGTTGGTTGGAACCACATTATTATTCTTGACTCTTTTACTTACCAACTGTACCCAAAACATGATTATCTGAATTATATTATCACAAAAATTGGTATTTTTTTCAACAGTTGTTTTTCTTCAGTATCATTGTTCTGCCGCGCAAGTAAGTAGAAATGGTTTTGCTTACAATTGAAGTCTATCATTTTTCCATGCATAATTTTGCAATGTCTGTTTTGAATCATTTTGCAGGAAGTTAAGAAATGGGTAGCAGAGAAATCAAATCACCTGAAAGTTTACAAGAGACACCAGCTACTAGTTCAAGCCATCAGAGAAAGAAGCTGAGTGTGTATTTTATTGAGTCTGATAATAGAAGAATGGCTCTTGGCCGTGGCTATACTGGAGGAACTACCCCTGTTAATGTCCATGGGAAGCCTATAGCTGATCTTTCAAAGACTGGAGGCTGGATTGCTGCTTTATTCATTTTCGGTAAAATTTATTTCAAATGCATTGTTTGCTTGAACCTGCACAGATGATACATGTACTGCGCAGCGAATTTGATATTGTCTTAATTATGCAGGGAATGAAATGGCAGAGAGAATGGCTTATTTTGGTCTTTCTGTGAATATGGTGACCTTTATGTTCTATGTTATGCATAAATCTTTTGCTGATTCATCCAATGCTGTTAACAATTTTCTTGGAATATCACAAGCATCTTCCGTTCTCGGTGGTTTTCTAGCTGATGCTTATCTTGGTCGATATTGGACAATTGCCATTTTCACCACTATCTATCTTGCAGTATGGATTTTTTTTTTAAATTTCAAAAAGAATTTCATTGACTATAGCTAATATTGAATGATGATGATCACGTAGTGCTTGTTTTTTTTTTCTGTTGCCTTAATTTCTCGGAGGGCTTGACAGGAATAACTTTATGTGCAACAATGAAAGTTTTCATGCCAAACCAAGATAATTGTGATCGGATATCCCAGCTTCTAGGAAGCTGCGAGCCAGCTAAATCATGGCAGATGCTTTACCTATATACAGTTCTTTATATAACTGGATTTGGAGCTGCCGGTATAAGGCCTTGTGTCTCTTCGTTTGGGGCTGATCAGTTTGATGAAAGGAGTAAAGATTACAAGACTCATCTGGATAGATTTTTCAACTTTTTCTATCTTTCTGTCACTGTTGGAGCCATTGTGGCGTTTACTTTGGTGGTCTACATTCAAATGGAACATGGATGGGGATCTGCTTTTGGTGCTTTGGCCATAGCCATGGGGATATCAAACATGTTGTTTTTCATTGGCACTCCTTTGTACAGGCATAGGTTGCCAGGAGGCAGCCCCTTAACAAGGGTTGCCCAGGTTCTCGTTGCTGCCTTTCGGAAGAGACATGCTGCTTTCTCTAGCAGTGAGTTAATCGGCCTATATGAGGTACCCGGTAAACATTCTGCTATAAAGGGTAGTGGAAAGATTGCTCACACTGATGATTTCAGGTATCACGAGCTCTCATTCTTTCATTTTATTGAAATTAGTTTAATTTCAATATAACATTATAGCCTTTGTGAGCCTGCAGATGTTTGGACAAGGCAGCTCTGGAATTGAAGGAAGATGTTATTAATCCAAGTCCCTGGAAACTTTGCACTGTAACTCAAGTTGAGGAAGTTAAAACACTTGTCAGGCTAGTACCAATACCAGCTTGCACAATCATGCTCAATGTAATCTTAACAGAGTTCCTAACTCTCTCAGTGCAGCAGGCATACACAATGAACACCCACATGGGTAAACTGAAACTTCCAGTGACATGTATGCCTGTATTTCCAGGTCTCAGCATATTTCTTATACTGTCTCTTTATTACTCCACATTTGTTCCTCTATGTCGCCGCATTACAGGTCATCCTCGTGGGGCTTCTCAGCTTCAGAGAGTCGGCATCGGCTTGGCAGTTTCAATCTTATCAGTAATATGGGCAGGTATTTTTGAGAGATATCGCAGAAATTATGCGATAAGTCATGGATATGAATTTAGTTTTTTAACTGCAATGCCAGACCTAAGTGCATACTGGCTCTTGATTCAGTATTGTCTGATTGGCATTGCTGAAGTATTTTGCATAGTAGGCTTACTTGAATTTCTCTACGAGGAAGCCCCGGATGCAATGAAGAGTATAGGGTCTGCTTATGCAGCTTTAGCGGGGGGTTTAGGTTGCTTTGCTGCTTCTATATTGAACAGCATCATCAAGTCTGTAACAGGAAATCCTAAGAAAGGGCAACCAAATTGGTTAGCTCAGAATATAAATACTGGTAGGTTTGATTATTTGTATTGGCTGCTTGCCGTTTTGAGTGTCATCAATTTCTGTGCTTTCTTGTATTCTGCATATAGATACAAGTACAGGTCTGAGCAGAAGCATGGCAATGACTATGAGGTGATGGAGAACAAGCTCTACGACAGCCCCATCTAAGGAATTGGAAGCTAGCTAATAATGCCATAATCTCAATTTTAATCTTTTTCCAATTATGTGAATCTACTTTGAGCCTTGAAATTTTAAGCAAAAAGCAAAGCTGTAAAACTCAGAACCACACAGTTGGTATATCAGTTGTTATCTTTTTAGTTTTGATTATGGGCCAGTTTTATGTTCTCTTTTCTATACAACTATGTAAAACTTCGCTCACAGGGCATTTAATCAAGTAATTTTCAAACAATTTTTTAACTAGTCACCAAAATTTGACTTCTGAGAAATATGAGCTAAAAAATCAACTTAGACTGACTCACTTCCCAGACCTCTGAACAAATACCATCTAAAACTAAAGCCTCAATCATGGGTATGGCTATCCTTAGATCTGTGCACTACTTATTATCTTCTTCAACTACCATGGCCTCATGCTCTGCGCGTGCTACAAATACACTTGGTGCTCCTGTCTCTCTCTTGTTTATATTTTCAACCGCATAATCTTTGAAAATTTAGTCCTAGTAGAATAATTATCCTCATAGCAATTGGTAGCCACCATTTTTCTTTCAAAGAAGGTGCATTTCCTACTGCAAAATTGGCTACATCGATGCATTTCCGACATTTTTAACTGGTTGCTGAATAAATTATAAATCAGATAAGATGATCGGTGAAAAACAAATAATTGATAAGATCTTAATAAATGTTAGCTGACATGAACAGATAATCATGGGCCAGACTCCAGAGAATACAATTAGTCAAACATTCAATCAATCTGATAATTTATTGAAATGGGCCAATGCTATTGCTAACTCGGTGAAATCAGTAATTGTTGAAGGCGAAAGCTATAATGCCGGGCCTCAATAATTGAGCCGTTATCGGTTACAGATTGACAGGAAAAAAAAAAAATGGTCAACTTGTTAAATCGGTTGTCCATTTTTTTCTCTCTCACTTTGCCCTTTTTTTTTTCCTCCCTCAAATCCTTTCCTCTCTCACGTCTTTCACCATCTCGCTCTCAAATCACTGATTTCTGTGCAAGATTTTTGTACTAAGCACATAAAATCGGAAGCTACCATCCCGAACACTGCAAACAACGAGCCCAATCCATCACAAGGTTGCTGTCATCCAGAGCAGTTGAACACATCTGACTTCGTTGTCTTTCATTTTCGAGTTAAAGATATGGTAAAGATGTAATCTTCACTCTTGTGCTGCTTGTGGTGACTATTGAAAATGCTATAACAATTCGGGGTTTATGCTTTGGATTAAATTGTTTGGGCTATGTGAAATAATTAGGGATTTATAAATTTTGAGTGGAAAAATGTTGTTTAGATGATGAAAAATTGTTGTTGAAGAGATGATTATGGTTTGGAAGCATGAAATTGGGAAGAAAAGCTTGAGAAAATGGAATCCCAATCGGGCCGTAATGATACTTTCTATTTGTCTCCCCAATTTATCTACACCTACTATGATGCTAGAGTCCAGATTATAATTCAGTGTTTACCAACAAGTTCGAAAATCAGCTAGCATTGGGTTGTTTTATCTTAACCAAAGTCTTCAATTCGAAATTTAAAAATACAGTTGTATTAAATATTTATTGAGAGAATTTTACCGCTCTAGTAGTCTTCCTAGTGATCCTATCCGACTCGAATCTAAATTAGTCAGACCTAATGTAGTATTTTGGATTTAGTATTTCATTTTACAAATTTTTGTGATGTAATTTCAAATAAGTGAACATAGGTTTCTAATAAGATTTTTTTTAATATTTTTTTTCTCCCTATTTATTACTCTTGTGTCTGGCTGTGTGAATGCTTAGAGTTTAATTTGCAATTTTGGGTTTGTTTCTGGCAAATTTATGTTGTAATGATATTGAAATAATATGAGTTTGTTAACAATATTGGAGCTTTCTAATGCTCAGTTTTTTTTAAAAAAAATTGGATTTTATTTTTTATGTCTATTTTCTAACTTTTATTTATACTAGGGATCGTAATTTATGTTATCCATCTTGTTAATGTCGTGTCAAATTTAAGCAAATATAAATACGATTCGATTACTAATTGGGTTAACCTATTTAACACAATTAATAAAAAATTTAAAATTATTAAAACTATAAAAAGTCATATCAATACATTTATTAATCATGCAATTTATACCAACATGAATTCAAAAAAGTTGTGTCATTTCCACATCGTATAGTCATGTCATGATCTACACTGTCACCTCTAATCTAAAGATTTTACTATGTTACAACTTATGTTATTTACACACCCAATGAAAAAATCACACGTGTCCTGAGGAGAGAGAAAATCATACAAGTGCAAGTAATATTCATTGTTGAAGCTGGATTTGTAAGTTACAGAATCCGTTACATAGCCAACTCCTTAATCTACAACTATTTTAATGTCGTTGGCATCTCTATTTGTAATAATTTGTTGCAGTAATGTTGATTTAATTCGTGATTTTAAGGAATTTTGGTATTTTACCAGTTGGTTGGTGTCCAATGTGTTGGATCATAAACTTAATCCAAGATGAATAAATTCAAGCCCAAATACATAGAAGCTTCTTGTGGTAGGTGTGGTTGATGAAGTAGTGAGTAGTAGGTTTTAATGAATGGTGAGGATTTTGTGTAGTAGTTGAATAAATGAATGGTTGTGATTAGTTTATTTCATGTATAAACATTCCCTCTCCCCTTTGGTTTATGCATCAAGTGAAGTAACAAAATCCCTGAGTTGTAAAGAGTGAAAAATAAGAGTTATAGTTGGTAAGGAGTGTTGTTGAAGAAATAAAATAATGTGTTTTTTTAGTGTTTAATTTGTTAATTCTCCAACAAAGTGGTATCAGAGCTAGTGTTTGATGCTATATATAGTCATATAAGATATCAAATCGAATATCTCGACGAGAGGAGAGGAACACGACGCCGCAAAAATCAGCCTGATCGGAGACCAGACACGCCCACACTCGCCGCCGGAAGTTTTCTGTTCTGAAGTTGAGTCAACTCACCGAGTTGAACCAAGCTGAACCGAACTTTCGAACCAAATCAAGTTCAACCGAGCCGCCTTGAGCCGAACTAAGTCGGACCGAACCAAGTCAACAAGCCGACATTGACTGTTGACCGATGTTGACTGTTGACCTGCGTTGACTGTTGACCTGCATTGACTGTTGATCGTTGACCGAAAGTTGACTTGAGTCCTTCCCAAAGTTTTTCGACGTGCCGGATCCATCCGTGCATTTAGAATCTCCAAATTCTCACTCAATTTGTGAGTTATGGTAAATGGTGGTATGATGTCATTTCAAGTTCCACAATTAAATGGAACTAAGTTTGACAACTGGAGTATTAAAATGAAGGCTCTATTGGGTGCACATGACGTATGGGATGTCGTGGAGAAATGCTTTATTATGCCAGAACATGAAGCCACTTTAACTGCGGCGCAAAAGGAGAATTTAAAAAACTTGAAGAAGAAAGAAAATAAAGCAAAGTATCTTATTTTTCAATTATTAGATGAAGATGCTTTTGAAAAGATTGCTGATACAACCTCCTCAAAAGAAGCATGGGAGAAGCTAGAAACCTTTTACAAAGGAGCGGAGCAAGTTAAGAAGGTTCGTCTCCAAACATTACGGGGAGAATTTGAGTCTTTACACATGAAGGCATCAGAATATTTGGAGGATATGACGATCGAACAACTTCAAGAAAGGTTGCAAGCCTATGAAGAAAAATAGAAAAAGAAGAAATGAATCGAAGAACAACTTCTCAAGATGAAAGTCAATCCAAAGAAAAGAGAAGAAAGCTCCGACAACGAGAGAAGACATAATGTTCGAGGTAGAGGTCGAGGACGAGGTATAGGTCGTGGTCATGGACGAGGTTGGAATTTCAACAACAACAACTCTAATTATGCCAAAGGAGAAAGCTCAACCATAGGACGAGGTAGAGGCAATCCATGATCGAGGTATGACAAATGCAAAGTACAATGCTATAATTGTTTAAAGTTTGGGCATTATGCTTTAGAATGCAGAGGTCCAAGCACCAAAATTGAGGAAAAAGTGAATTATGCTAAAGAGAAAAATGGTGAATATGACACCATTTTACTAGCATGCAATGACACAAGTGGAGGTCAAGAAAATACATGGTATCTTGACACAGGTGCTAGTAATCATATGAGTGGGAACAGAAGTATGTTCGTGGAACTAAATGAATATGTGAATGGTAGTATCACTTTTGGAGATGATTCAAAAGTACTAGTAAATGGTAGAGGTAACATTCTTTTTCGTGCAAAAGATAATAGCCACCAAATAATTTCGAATGTTTACTATGTGCCCAATATAAAAAGCGGCATCCTTAGTTTGGGTCAACTCTTGGAAAAAGACTATGATATTCACTTAAAAGATTGTAGTCTTTTCCTAAGAGATGACAAAGGAAATCTAATTACAAAGATGAAAATGTTGAAAAATAGAATGTTTCCTTTAAATATTCAAAATGTTGTTGCAAAATATTTCAAAGTCTGTCACAAAGATCCATCCTAGATTTGGCATCTTCGATATGGGCATCTCAACTTTGGAGGACTGGAGCTACTATCTAAGAAGAACATGATGAAAGACTTATCATACATCAATCACCCTGATCAACTTTGTGAAAGATGTTTACTTTGCAAGCAGTTCAAAAAGAGCTTTCCAAAGGAGTCAAACTTAAGAGCTCAGAAGCCACTTGAGCTCATTCATACTGATGTGTGCGGTCCATTCAAGACAAGCTCCCTTGATAAAAGTAACTACTTCCTTATCTTCATATATGATTTTTCAAGAAAAACTTGGGTGTATTTTTTGAAGCAGAAATCAGAAGTCTTTGAAACTTTCAAGAAGTTTAAAGTTGCAGTGGAAAAAGAAAGTGGATACCATATTAAAGCCATGAGATCTAATCGAAGTGAAGAGTTCACTTCCAAAGAATTCGTAGAGTTTTGTGAAGCAAATGGAATTCGACGACCTTTGACAGTTCCAAGATCCCTCTAACAAAATGGTGTTACAGAAAGAAAGAACAAAACCATCCTCGATATGGAAAGAAGCTTGCTCAAGAGTAAGAGGCTACCTAAAGAATTTTGGGCTAAAGTTGTTGCATGTGCAGTCTACTTATCCAATCGATCTCCAACAAGAAGTGTATGAGGCAGGACGCCACAAGAAGCTTAGAGTGGAAGAAAGCCCGACATCACCCATCTAAGAGTTTTTAGAAGCATTGCCCATGTACATGTACCACACGAAAGTAGAGCCAAGTTGGATGACAAAAGTGAAAAGTTCATCTTCATCAGCTCTGACAACAACTCCAAAGGATACAAGCTTTACAATCCAAACAACGGGAAGATCATGATCAGTCGAGATATAATTTTTGATGAAGAAGGAGAATGAGATTTTGGCTCTGGTGTGGATGACTTCAACTTCTTTCCCATTGAAGAAGATGATCATACACAGATAAAACAAGTAGAAGAACAACAAGAGTCAGCTACTCCACCTATCTCACCAGCATCAACCACATGTAGAGATTCACCACCATCTTTCTTAAATGAAAGAACTGAAGAATGTACAAGGAGTCTTCAAGATCTCTATGAGCTAACTTCACTCTATGGTTGGTGAAGTAGGTGAGTGGTAGGTTTTAATGAATGGTGATGATTTGTGTAGTAGTTGAATAAATGAATGGTTGTGATTAGTTTGTTTCATGTATAAATACCCCCTCCCCCCTTTGGTTTATGCATGATTGACACTAAAAAATTTACATTTAATAAGGTTAAGATTATTAGTTTTTCACTTGTTGAGTCGATTAACGCGCTCATTATTTCTAAATTATTTTAATACTCCCCAAATATATTTTATGTCAACTTAAGTCGCAATATATTAATTTTTATCTTATAAATATTTTTCAAGAATAAAAATAAAATTAGAGTTGAAAACGAGAATAAAAAAGGACAGTTGGAGCTATTTAGAATTCATCAATTAAGGAGATGTTATAAAAAAAATAAAACAAGAAAAAAGAAAAAAGAAAAAAACATTGGCAAGCATGTTGGTGATGGTCAGGAGGCCATCACGCCTCCTGAGCATTACATATTTCAATTAACATATATCTAATATAAAAATAAAATAAAATATTAATGTTAATAAAATAAAAGAAAAGAAGATGCTTTGCAAGCCATTGAGGAGGGAGCCGAGTTCTCAGAGAGAGTGATAACTAAGGGTGTAGCTGAAGAATTTCTTTCTTTCTTTGTTTCTTTTCTTTTCTTGTTTCCTTCTGTATCAATTTTCTTTGTAACATATTTCAAAAGTTTATCAAATAAAAAAAGTGTTGTGTTTTTCTTTTCAATATTAGTGGTTAATTTTATTAAGCTGAGGTGAAAGGTGAAGCTCAATGTTTCTAACTATTAAATTTATTATTTTCTCAAATGAGTTTTTAAGTTTATTTTATTCTTTTCTAGTTATTTTTATGTCATGTTAATTTATAAATTTCTTTGGATCTGTATGGTATTTTGACATAATGTCGACACATTAATATAGTGTGACACATTAGATATTTTATTCTATATTTATCCACACACATAGAATTAAATGATATAATAATTAATTGATAAAAGTGAGGAAAAATATAAATGACAGAGTATTAAAATTATAGTTTGAATATTGAGAGTGGATCCCGTAACCTTAGCATATTTTTAAATTGTTTTCAAATAATTTATTTTCCCCACAATTAATTTTCTTTATTTAACAAATTGACAACTAGATTTTAAAATTTCTTGTGGTTCGACCCCGGACTCACCGGGTTATATTATAATTAGACACTCTTATACTTGAGAGTAATACACTTTTGAGTCATGTCAAGTTTTTGGCGCCGTTGCTGGGGAGTTTTCTAAATTTAGTGTTAGTTTGTCTTTATTTTATTTTTATTTTATTTTAATATTTTTTTTGTCGTTACTATCTTTCCATGATTCTATTTTATTCTCTTTTTGCAAAACTTCAGTTACCACCTTCCTCTTTTCAAACTTTAACATTATTCATAAAGTTTTTAAGAAACTTCATTTTAGCCCAGAAATCTTTGCAAATCAGTCCCCAAATTGAATTTATTTCTTTAAATTTCTGCAATTTACTTTCCGCATTTATTTTAAATCATCGGTTCTACTGCATAGCATTTTAATTTCAGTTTGTTAATTTATTTCTATGGTTTGTTTTACCACCTATCATTTTAATTTCAGTTTATTTATTCTTGTACATTAATTTATTTAATTTTATGTTTTATTATATGGCTGGTTTTAAAATACTGCCTAAACTGTTTCTTTTAATTTCTTTGTTTATGGCTGGTTTTACCGCCTAATTTATTTATTTTATTTATTTTCAGTCTGTTTATTTTTATTTTGTATTTTTACTTATTTAATTTCCAGTTTATTTTTATTTTCTGCAATTTTCATTTAGCGTTTTATGCATCATTGGTTTAGCACACATCATTAGCATTGCATGCATCGTTGGTCTCGTACAAATAGTGGCAGATTAATTAAAAGATCACCTTCACCACCCTTAGATATGACTGACATAGGAACTGAAAATTTTTTGGAGCACGAAAATGACCAAGCCTTGCAAAATCTTCATGAACAACCTAGGACCCTTAGAGACTTCATGCATCCTACTAGAACAGGGTCACCATCATCTATAGTTTTCTCTCCTGATGCATGACATTTTAATTTCAAACCTGGTATCATTCAACTTCTTCCTACTTTTCATGGTTTTGAGTCTGAAAATTTATATTTGCATTTAAGGGAATTTGAGGAAGTCTGTAACACATGTACTGATCAAAATTGTAGCATGAATATAATCAGACTTAAGTTTTTTCCTTTCTCACTGAAGGATAAAGCTAAAACTTGGCTAAAAAATCTTAGGTCAGAATACATCAGAACTTGGGATGAAATGCAAGCACAATTTTTGAAAAAATTCTTCCCACCCCACAGACACAAATTCTTTCAAAAGACAAATCACCACATTCACTCAAACATTTGGAGAAACCCTCTACCAATGTTGGGATAGGTTTAAAGAACTACTTAACATTTGCCCACACCACGATTTTGAAACATGGAGATTAATGTCTTATTTCTATGAGGGATTAACATCCCAAGGTAGACAAGTCGTTGAAATGATCTGTAATGGTGAGTTTAGGGATAAAAGTCCTGAAGATGCATCAGACTATCTTAACTATGTAGCAGAGAATGCACAACACTGAGATACAATTGGTTCTTATGAGTCATCAAGTAAACCTCAATCATCTTCATCTGATGGAGGCACGCATAACCTTAGGGAAGACCATGATTTTCAAGCCAAATTTGTATCCTTAGCTAGAAAAGTCGAAGCATTGGAGTCGAAAAAGAATGATCATGTAAAGTCTGTTCAAAATATTTCATGTTATGTTTGCAATTCTACTGACCATTCTACGCAAGACTGTCTAACTTTGCCAGCTCTGAAAGAAAGTTTGCATGAACAAGTAAATTTCATTGATAATTTCAAAAGGGCAAATCCAAATCCATACTCCCAGACTTACAACTCTGGTTGAAGAAACCACCTAAATTTTAGTTGGAGAAATGACAATCATGCACAACCTTCACAACCAGTTCCTCAATGTCAAAATTTCCAAAACCCTCAGAGTTACCCACCATATTTCCCACCACCAAGAAAAACTCTGGAAGACACATGGCATTCGTTTATTGAAAAACAAGAATCGATCAATAACCAAACAATGCAAACCTTAACCAATTTAACAGAAACTATTTCCAAACTTACATCTGCTTTGACTATGCATGAAAAAGGAAAGTTTCCTGCTCAACCTGATTATGCATGAAAAAGGAAAGTTTCCTGCTCAACCTGAACTAAACCCTTAGAGTCAACAACATCCACTACTAGAAAAATGGGAAACACTGATACTACGTTTCTGATACTAAATGAAAAAGTATCAGCATTTGATGACCTAAGAGGATTTTAGCGCCTTTTACATTTAAGTGTCAGTGATCATTGATACTTTAGTATCAGAACCAAGCACTGATGCTAATTGGAAAAGTAATTTTAATTTTTTCAATTTTCCTAAATCTAAACGACATCGTTCTAATTGCTAAAAAGCTATCGATATAAATTGAACAATTGAAGTGTTTTGGCTCCTCATTTCCCCCTCCCTCCAAAATCGATTTCCCTCCTCGCTTTCTACATGAACCCTAAAACAAAATCGATGAAACTTGTGACCCTAAAATCTTTATTCTTCTAACTCAAATTTGGGGCCTCTTGTTTGTTCCACTCAAATCGAAATCCCCTTCAATTTCCTTAAACCCCTCTTGCTAGCTTTTTCACTTCAATCACTCATCAGCCAAATTCATACTAATTAACAAGTATGCCTTTCTTTGAACATGGAAGTAGAAATTGATAAGTCGCAGTACTTAGCGATTCTGAAGAAGAAGATTTAAAAGAGGATTCAAGCAACAAGCCCTTCGAACCTATAAAAGAAGTAAGTCATTATAGTTTCTTCAGTTTTGACTATAATCAGAGCAATAATAGAAATCCCTATTTTTAGAAACATTTAGGGGCTAATTTCATTTAATTTTTGAATGTCATATTATCTGTTACTTTATTCTTCAATCTTTCGTCAAAATAACCATGCCCAATAATGGAAAACATCAATTTGAAACACTTGGAGCTAGTTCTATTTTTTTATTTTATCCAATTTAGGCTGGGTATTTTTTTTTTTTACATTTGCATGTTTTTCTCTTGTTGGGTATTGTATTTGCGCAGGTAGAATTTAAAACAAGATTTGTCAAAAGAAGATGATACAAAATTGTGCCTATAAGGTATTTGACAAAATGAATGAGTTATTGATTATTGTACTAAGGATAAGTTATTTGCTTATTTTCTTTTTCTTTTAAATTATACATTAATTAAGCTTTTGTTTGCAACTGGTACTATATTTATAGCATTTTGAATTCGTAATGATTTTCTAAAATTACTTATAAGAGGTAGAAATTTAATCCACCTTTCTCACCATGTTGGATAAGCTTCTAAAATTGTATCTATTGGCTGTGGTTTTTTCATACTTTGTTTCCAAATCACATTATATATTTATCAGTCTTTCATTTGTAATTAGAATCATATGAATAGCCTTGGTATTGAATTTTTAAAGATTTTGTGAATTTGACTGTAGTATGCAGAAATTTAGTTCATCTTCTTGGTCATCCTGGATATACTATGAAAACTGTATCTATTGGTTGAGGTGTTTTCATTGTTTCTTTCTAATTTATGATATAAACTTATCAATCTGTCATTTGAAATTGATATTATATGAATACAATCTACATTGATTTTTTAAAGATGTTTTTAATATTGGTTCTAAGATACAGAAGTTTGATTTACCTTTTTAACCATGGGTAATATATTTACTGATAAAAGTATTGATATTGTTATAGTTTGCATGTGGTTGGCAGATTGTTTCTTCAACTAATTCAATTTTACAAATTGTTGTTCTGCTGCTGTGCTAAAATCTTCTACAAAATTACAAGAAGGTGTTTCATTGCTGAAGGTATGAATACATGTTTAACATAAATACATTTTCACTTTAGCTATACATTGGTGACTTATGATAATGGGTTCATTGACATCAAATGTCTTATTTTGTCCTCTGTTGCTTTACTTGTGAGAAAGGCATGCATGGCTGCTTAATTTAACAATTTGGTGTATGTTGGGAATGATGTGTGATTGCTTAATTTAATAATTTGGTGTATGTTGGGAATGATGCATGGCAACTTAATTTCACTATTTGTTTCATTTAAATAAAATCTTACATTAACAGGCATCGTTATTGAAATGGATAAATCTTGGATATGGTCAGCAAGAGTGTCCAAAGAATATGAAGATGGAGTAGAGGGGTTTGTGAATTTTGCTACGCTTAATTCTGAAAATCATAGATTAGTTAGATGTCCTTGTAATGAGTGTTGCAACCTAGAGTTCCATACTCTTGATTGAATAAAGGGTCATTTATTTCAAAATGGTTTTTTGCCAACATATATAGTTTGGGATAAACATGGAGAGGTTGATTCAAATGTAGCCTCTGTAAGTTGCCCAAAGTATTATGAAAATCACAAATTTAGGTTCCAAGATCACAGTAATGTCGAGGACATGATCCATTATGCATATGAACAATGTGATCAAAATCCTAAGTGTTTTAGGGATATACTTGAGGATGCTGAGAAACCTTGGTATTTAGGTTCAAAGTATTTTAAGTTGTCAGGGTTAATGAAATTGTATAATGTGAAAAGGAAGTATGGGTGTTCTGACCAAGGGTTTAGTGCTTTGTTAGAAGTTTTTTCTGACATGTTTCCAGACAAGAATAATGTTCTGTAGTCGATGTATGAGGGCAAAAAACAATGAGAGTGTTAGGATTAGATTATGAGAAAATACATGCATGCAACAATGATTGCATTCTGTTCTGTAAAGAGTATGCAGATTTGAATAAGTGTCTTACTTGTGGACAGTCTAGGTGGAAAAATAAAAAAAAATGTCAAAACAAGTAGTAACCAGGTGCCTGCAAAGGTATTGTGGTATTTTTCTTCTATTCTTAGGTTTAAACGTATGTTTCAATCGCCCCAAACTGTTGAGAACTTGACTTGGCATGCTTTTCACCGAACTAATGATGGCAAACTTCACCATCTAGTAAAATCACCAGCATGACATTTAGTTGACTTTAAGTGGCCTGATTTTGACCAAGAACCTAGAAATCTTCGTCTAGCTCTCTCAACTGATGTGATTAATCCACACAACACTCTTAGTTCTACCTACAGTTGCTGGCCAGTTATGTTGGTCATTTACAATCTTCCTCTATGGATGTGCATGAAAAGAAAATTCATTATGTTGTCTTTATTGATATCTAGGCCTAAACAACCAGGGAATGATCTAGATGTCTACCTAGCACCCTTAATTGATGATTTGAAAACCCTTTGGAATGTTGGTGTAGAAACTTATGATGCTTTTAAAAAGCAAACCTTCAATTTGCGGGCTGTCTTGATGTGGACTATTAGTGACTTTCCCGCATATGGGAATCTTTCAGGTTCTCCTGTTAATGGTTACTATGCTTATCCAGTCTGGGGCCTAGACAAAAAGTCACAGTGGCTTACACATAGTAAAAAGTGTGTATTTTTAAGGCACCGTTGATTTTTGCCACATGACCATTCATTTAGATCACTGAAGATGGTTTTCAATAGTAAGGCAGAATGGGATGAACCTCCAAAAACTTTGTATGGTCAAGAAATTTTGAAACTGGTAGATGGTATTAACTATAAGAGTGGTAAGCATAGAGGCAGCAAACGAAAACATGATGATTGTGATGATGATATTGACAAATTATTCAAAAGAAAATCAATTTTTTTTATTTATAGTTTGGCAACATTTATTAGTTCGCCATGTATTAGATGTGATGCACATTGAAAAAATGTTTGTGAGAGCATCTATGGCACATTACTTCATCAACCTAAAAAGACGAAAGATGGGGTCGAGGTTAGAAGAGATCTAATTGAATTACATATTAGGGGCAAATTAATTCCTAGTGAAAATGATAAAAATTCCATACCTGCAGCACCTTACACCTTGAGTAAAAAAGAGAAAAAAATATTTTGTCAAACTTTGTTTGAAACCAAAATTCCAAAAGGTTATTCTTCCAACTTCATGAGTCTTGTAAACTTGGATGATTGTCGGCTTCAAGGTCTTAAATCTCATGACTGCCCCACTTTGATGCAACAATTGTTGCCCTTAGCACTCCATGGTTGTTTTCTAGAAAATGTTAGAAAAGCTATCATTAGAATGTGCTTTGACTTCAATGCATTATGTAGTAAGGTGCTAGAAACATAATCTCTTGACAAACTAGAAAAACAACATTACGTCATTATGTGCTTGTTTGAGTAATTCTTCCAACCTTTTTTTTTGACATAATGGTCCACTTAACGGTGCATCTTGTTGACCAAGTCCGATTGTGTGGACCGGTTCACCTTTGCTGGATGTATCTGTTTGAGAGAAACATGAAATTACTAAAGAGCTATGTTCGTAACCATTGTTGCCCTGAGGGATGCATTGCCGAGTGTTATGTGGCAGAGGAAGCATTTGAATTTTGTGCTGAATATTTGTCCAATCATGATTTCATTGGACTGCCACCTAGTTGCATGGTAGATTATACAATTGAAAAGCCCTTTGGAGGCAGAGAGGCTATGGTGGTTGATGTTTCATTATTGCAGCAAGCACATCTTTGTGTTTTGGAAAACACCACCGAGTGTGAAACTTATATCAAGTAAGTTTATTATAATCGGTGATTGTTCTTGTTTAAAATTGATTTAACTTATAGCAAATTCAAAACAACTGACATTTTCATAATCATATTGTAGGGAGCATAAATTGTACTTGCAAACAAAATACCTAAAGCAATCAAAACGTGGCCACTAGTTAGAAATTGAGCATGCTCATACCTTTACTGATTGGTTATAGCATAAGGTTTGAATATATAACTAGTTTGAACTAACATTGTTTCATTTATTTTTAAAATTTATAAGTGTTTATTTAATTGTAAGTAGCAAATGATATTACAGTTGGTATACATGTATCAGAAACAGTAAAGTGGTTGGCCAACAAACCTAGCTCTACTGTTATAACATATTCAGGGTATTTTATCAATGGTTTTAAATTTACAACTAAGGACCGTGATAATAACCGTATTACACAAAATAGTGGAGTCCACGTTTCAGCAACAACATTACAAGTTTCAAGTTCGAAGGATAAAAATCCACACACTGGTGTAAGGGAGTATTATGGGGTCCTTGTTGAGATTTGGGAGCTTGAATATCTCAGGGCTAAGAGAGTTGTTTTTAAGTGTGACTAGGTAGATAGTAGGTGGGTTAAGATTGATGATTTAGGATTTACTATCGTTGATCTTAATCGTGTTGGTCATAAGTCTGATTGTTTCATTTTAGCTTCACATGCAAAACAAGTATTTTATGTGAAAGATCAAGTAGATCCAAAAAAATCAATTGTTTGTTCAGTGAGTCAAAGAGTCAATAAATCAGTAGGTTATGATGGGAATGTTGACATGGTCATACATGAACCTTTATTTAAAGAATATCCATCTTCGAACATGGATATGGATCAAGATGATGTTGGAATTTATGATAGAACTGATTGTGATGATGTCCCCATTGATAATGACTCAGCAGAGGAATGAAAGGTAGTTTATTCTGCAAGTTTCTTAACTTTGTTATGCTTTTTACTTATATGTTCACATTGACTACTTGTGTTTTCTGCAATTTGTTTTGATTAATAATTTGTGCATTGGTTTTAAATTTTAGTGAGATGTCTGACAAAGAAGAAAATGAAGAGATGAGTGTGCCCGAATGTGATGAGAGACCGACGAGGAGGAAAAAACAAAGAAGAAGCATTTGATGAAATTAACACCTGACAACAAAATCATAGTCGAGTATAATGACTATGGAATTCCTATTGGAGAAGGTGGCATTGAGTTGAGATCATACATTGGTGTTGTGGTCAGAGATAATGTTTCAATCTTGTACAATGATTGGCGACGTGTTTCCCTAGAGATTAAAGAAAAACTTTGGGACCATGTGCTGGTAATATATGATTTCTTATTTATTTCAGTAATTATATAGTTAAGTTTCTGGAAATAAATTTATTTGATTTCTTACGCATATGTTGGAACCGAGTAAGTTTGTATTGGACATGAGGAGCAAAAAATATGTGTTGCGGACAATGGGAACTTCTTTAAGGAACTTCAGATCAGGCTTAAACACTGAATTTATCCAATCAAACAAGGATCACTGTAATAAGTTAAAGTTGCCACCTAGAGAGTATCCTAGAATTACAAAGTCAGAGTGGCAAGAGTTTGTTGATAGGATGCTTGGTACTGAATTTCAAGTAAGTTATATTACAGTAGTTATTAATTATTTTGTTACTCTTACTTTGTGAATGGAAATGATTAATGAATTTCAAATGTTTTCTCTAAGGAAAAAAGCCAAAAAGGGAAGCAATTACGTGCAAAGATTAAATACAACCATCGCTTAGGTAGTTCAGGATATGGTGGTATACTATATCGAAATGTATCTTATCACAACCTCTTCTGCTTTGACTTCCATACAGTTCAGATGTGTAGGAACTTCCTGTTAGCTTTGTAAATGTAAGAAAAATTTAGTTATATTTTTTTTGTTAACATAAAATAGAAGGCAGAGCTTGGAGTGTCTATTAAAGAGATCGACCGCAGTCAATTGTGGTTGATGGCTCAAAAGAACAGCAATGGTGGTTATGAAAATGATGTACAGCAAGTGGCAAAGAAGATTGTAGGTCTTACCTTTTTGTTACTTGGTTTGCAATGATTTCGTTTATTTTTTTTTAATTTAATGCCTTGTAAGTTATTGAGGTTATATTTTATACCAATGTTATTATAGGAGGATTTAAAGAGTCAAGTAGAGCAGGCTTCTTTCACTGTCATGGAGTCAATGACATTCTAACTACAGCTCTTGAAAATCAGTCAAATGGTAGTAGAGTCCAAGGTCTGGGGCAGTCAATAACCCCAACTATGTATTTTCATGTGCCAACTGCATCAAACTCAGATATGGTCAAAATGAATATAGAAAGAAAGGTTTTTGAGGAAATGTATCAGATGATAATGACTCGGCTAGATATGATGGATGCAAAACTAAATGCTTATAGTCGAACATAGGTTGGTAGTTGCAGTGCAATCAATACCAACTCACCCTTTAGTTGCCATGCTGGCTTGAAAGCTCAATCAAAGCTAAAGACAAAGGTTATTATCTAGCTCTAAATTTTTTCATTTGATATTTAATTTATTTAATTAATTGATATTTAATGTTTACTTATTGAATATGTTACGGATTTTGTGAACGAACCATCTCCAAAATTGACATCATTGAACAAGGTGAACATGGAGAATGATGGTGCCAGCACACGAACTCCTCCAATTCTAATTGAAATTGAGGCAGAACAAGCCAAAAAGACTCCAAAAAGGACTCTGAAGAAGACTTCAATAAAGACCCCAAGAAAGTCTCCTAGATTGAAAGAGACTACAGCCCAACAAAGCAAAGCAGCAGACCCTTGTGTTATCGAAGTTGGAGTTAAGCCTCCTCCTCCAATGAAGGCAAAGGTGATGAAACCAAATGCCAATAGGAAGTTGCTTTTGAGGAAGAACACTAGGTCAGCTGCACAACAGAGAAAGAACACTAGTCAAAGCATTAATATGTTTTCCTTACTAGTTGACAGTTTTCTTGATGAAGAGCTATTGATCGAAAATGATGAGTCAGTTTTTGGTTATGCATTGAAAACACTGTTGAACAAGGTTGTTTGTCAAGTGATCATTGATTTTAGTTGTCTGAGAAATGAGGTGATCGAGCTATGGGCAAAGTAAGTCATTATTTTTAAATTATTAATATTTTATTTAACTTTTTAAGTAAGCCATTATACTAAGAACACTAATAATAATTTTATTGATCATGTTTCAAATTGTCACATAGGCATTTACATGAGGTTATGGAAAATGATGGGGAGTCGTTTCCAGTGGGATTTACCCCAGTTATGATCAGTTCACTCAATCCAACAGAGGAGGCTATAACAATAAAGTCTCGCTGTGTATTTGAACTGTTGAAAGCAGCTCTAATTGGACAATTGGTATTAATCCCATACAACCCAGGGTAAGGACTTCTATTTTCATATGTTCAATATATTAACATCCACAATTCAGAAATTATAGAATATATAGTTATTTCATATATCGATATAGCTAAATATAATGGTTTTATTCTTATTGCTGTAGCAATCATTGGGTGTTGGTTGCAATAGATATATTGGCCTCCACTGTGTATTATTTGGATTCAGTATTTACCCATAAAGTGAACGGTCATTTGGAGCGAATAATAGAGTAGTTAAGTTTCCATACTTATATTTTAATGTTTTATATGGTTAAATTTTAGTATGTATTTTCATGTGCCAACTGCAATAAACTCAGATATGGACAGAATGAATATAGAAAGAAAGGTTTTTGAGGAAAGGTATCAGATGATGATGACTTGACTAGATATGATGGATGCAAAACTAAATGCTTATAGTCGAACAGAGGTTGGTAGTTGCAGTGCAGTCAATACCAAATCACCCATTAGTTGCAATGCTGGCTTGAAAGCTCAATCAAAGCTAAAGACAAAGGTTATTATCTATGTGTGTTATATTCACCCATAAAGTGAACTGTCATTTGGAGTGAATAATAGAGCAATTAAGTTTCCATACTTATATTTTAATGTTTTATATGATTAAATTTTAGTATATTGAGTATTATATTCACTGTATGCTTTCATATTCAGAGGAGTTAGGATGTATCATGCAACAAAACAAAAACCAAAGCTGAATTTGAAATGGATGTTAGTCCAAGTAAGGATATAAGTGATATGTTCATTTTGACTAAGTAGCTTTTGGTATAATATAATTGATACTAAAACTAATTTCATAAATTTATAGTGCCCTCAGCAATTAAAAGATTTTGAATGTGGGTATTTTGTTATGAAGGGCATGCAAGATATTGTGCAAAATCCGAACATATTGAAGCAAAATGTAAGTTTCAAACCTCTGCTTCGTTAGTTATTTTAATTATGAACATTTTGTTTATATCATAATTTTCTTTCTCATTTTTCTGTAATTGAAGTTCAAG
Organism: Citrus sinensis; assembly: GCF_022201045.2. Taxonomy (NCBI): domain Eukaryota; kingdom Viridiplantae; phylum Streptophyta; class Magnoliopsida; order Sapindales; family Rutaceae; genus Citrus; species Citrus sinensis. The sequence goes on from NC_068563.1 coordinate 17,619,834, forward strand.
GGAATAACGGAGTACACAAATGAGGATATTTTAAAGGTTCGTGATGAGTGGGCTGCATATGTGGCTAACTTAATCACTAGTTTAAGAAAATAGGTAAATATCACTTGTTTGTTTGTGTTTTATAATTAAATGTTCATGATTAATGTGTTGCAATGTGCCTGTGTTGGTTTGATTTTGTTGGAATTAATCATAAGTCTGATTGCCTTTTATTGCTACTGCTACTCAGGCAATTGAAGATAGCAATGCTGCTACTGCCTTTTCTTTTGCTGCATTTGCCTCCAATGTTTTGCTGCTACTCAGGCCGAGGGATAGAGCAATGTTGCTGCTGCTGCTTCTTATTCTAGTCTATTTGCCTTATTAACTGCTACTAAAGTTGTTGCCAAAACAAGATATTTTCTTTGTTTCAAAATTAACTGTGGTTTTTGCTAATATTATGTCATTCAAGCTATATTTCATGAATTTGATTGTTGAACCAATTTGGTGAATTTTATGTTGATTGTTAAATGTAGAGTGGAGCTTGATGGCATTTGTTAAATGAAAAATTATTGGGTTTTGAATCCAACATTTGTTCCATAACTATTGTTGAAAATTATTGTTTAATGGCTTTAATTTTAGGCTATTGGTAATTGTAATAATGAAAATTTTATTATTTTTTCAAATTTTCAAAATCTATTGACACCAATTTAGCATCGACAAATATTAATATTTTTAAATCACAACACAAATGATACTAGCGCATCAAAACATGCTTCATACCATAGAATCACTATCTGCGTGACTGTATAAAATCACAATTATTTTGATATTATCGAATCACAAATTGTTTGACACTATAACATCAAAGCGTAGGTGATGTTTTAACTGTAAGCATTTCTTTGATACTAAGGTGTCATGGAATCGTTGATACAAAAAATATGTGTTAGAAAATTTCTTGCACCGTGATCAGTGACATTAAACTCGGTGTCACTAAAAACCGTTACTGATACCGAAATAGTATCAGAGAAGGCCATTTTTCTACTAGTGATCCTCAAATGGGAAATTCAGGAAACCACAATATGAGTCAAGTCAAATCGGTCATAACCGTTCGTGGTGGTAAAGTGGTCGAAAAACATATTACAGACCCTCGTGAAACTAGTAAAGATTCAATTTTAGAAAATAGGGAAGAGTCTGTCGAACCTTTAACCTATGAAGAAATAACCAACTCTCCTCCTGTACCCCCATTTCCTTAAGCACTAATTAAGCCAAAGAAATCAAACCACAGTCTAGAAATTTATGAAGTTTTTAAACAAATGAAGGTCAAAATTCATTTGCTGGACGCCATTAAACAAATACCTTCTTATGCTAAATTTCTGAAAGATCTGTGCACGATGAAAAGGAAACATAAAGTGCAAAAGAAAGCTTTTCTAGCAGAATAGGTAAGTTCCATTCTCTCAACCAATAGTGCTTTGAAATACAAAGATCCTGGTTGTCCAACTATTTCTTGCATTATTGGGGATTATAAAATTGGACATGCTCTACTTGATCTTGGTGCCAGTGTTAATTTGCTTCCTTACTCAGTGTACCAACAACTCAATGTTGGTGAGTTAAAACCAACTTCTACCACTCTTTTACTTGCTGATAGATCGATTAAAGTTCCAAGAGGAATAATTGAAGATGTATTAGTCCGAGTCGATAAATTCATATACCCCGTGGATTTTATTGTTTTGGAAACGGAAGCAATTACTAATGAATATAAACAAATTCCTGTTATATTGGGTCGACCATTTTTAGCTACTGCTAATGTTTTGATTAATTGCAGGAATAGAGTAATGAATTTATCTTTCAGCAACATGATATTAGAACTCAATGTGTTCAACATGTGTAAACAACCCCACCATAAAAAAAATGATGATAATCAGAATGAAGAGATTGATCACATCGAGCCAATCATTGAGAAACACATGCAGGATGAGAATGTTACAAACTCTGTGGAAATTTGTTTTGCTGGTTCTTTTGAATGAAGTAAAGAATTAAATTGTGATACTGCTAACATATGTTCTACACTTGATTCTATGTAGGTACTTACAAGTGACGATGACCAATCAAACTTTGAAGATACAATATAACCTAAAGAACCAAACGAAGAGGAAGCACCAGAGCTTAAATTAAAGCCCTTACTAAAAGAATTAAAGTATGTCTATCTTGGAGAGTAGCAGACATATCCGGTGGTAATTTCTTCCCAGCTCACACATGATCAAGAAGGTAAGTTGTTATCTGTACTAAAAAGGCATAAAACTGCATTTGGTTGGACCTTAAAAGACATAAAAGGCATTAATCCTTTAATTTGCATACACCGAATACACTTAGAGGAAAATGCCAAAACAACCTGTCAACCACAAAGAAGACTAAACCCTCATATGAAAGAAGTGGTAAAGAATGTGAAATATAAGTGTGCAACCCAAGAGTGAATTGGTATTTTAAAAATTATCCTAGCAAATCCACACAATAAACAATCTAACGTCTTAATAAAATTGAAAGTAATAAGTTCAATAAAAGCACAATAACAAATGAGTACGGGAGAAGAGAAACAAACACACGAATTTTTACGTGGTTCGGCAATCCCCGCCTACGTCCACGCCTCCAAGCGATCCAAGCTTGAGGATTTCACTATCCGAGTCTTTCCAAGCTTCAACCGTTTACAATTGACTTTAAGGTGTCAATGAACCTTTACAGCAAAGAGATTATCTCCCAATCTCTTCACTCAAGTGTCTCACACACTCAAACACTTACAATTAAGATGAAGAAATGAAAGTTACAACAAAACTCACTCAAAGAGTAGATATTCAAAAATGAAGAATAAGAGATGATTGAATGTTTTTGTGATTTGCAAATTGAGAGCTCAAGATATCTCGTGTGCTTTTTGTTTATGCTTACTGGAGAGCTTGAAAATGAATTGGATTTGAGTTTATATAGTTTGAGCTCAAAAACTAGCCGTTATGCACATTTTGGTCATAACCGGCTTACCGTTTATGGAATCCGGTTAGCCGCTTTTATGTTACCGTTAAGGCAAAAATTTAAATTTTAAATTATTCGGTATGCCCTTTTTCATATCCGGTTAGCCGCTTTTGAAATCCGGATTGACGCTTGCGAAATCCGAATAGCCGTTTATGCTTCAGAAGCTTACTGCCCAGAATTCAGATTGCCGTTTATCATATCCGGTTAGCCGCTCGCTACAGTAACTGCTACAATGAAATATTTTCCAAATTTATAGTTTGACCCCAAAGCTTTATAAAACTGTATTATGGCCCAAAATGTTATGAAAGCTTTCAAATAGTACCAATTTTAGAATTTCTAAATAATGCTTTGTCAATTTCAAAACTTTATGAAATTATAATTTCACCCAAATTAGGGGAAATTATAAAATGACCTAAAATATTTAAATAGTTTCAAATAGGTCCAAATCCAAAATTTTAAAACAATATCAAAAGTTTTAAAATATTTTCATTTTAGTCCAAAACACTTTAATTCCATAACATCATTTTCTTAAAAAGCACAATTCATAAATCTTTGTTTAATCAATACATGTGGTTTGTTATCATCAAAATCAATATCTATAGCCATATAGGTTAACAATCTCCCCCTTTTTTATGATGACAAAACACATTATAAAAATTTAATCTAGTTATTAAAAGCTCCCCCTTAATCAATGCAAGTTATTAAAAAGACTCCCCCTGCATACATGCATACTCCCCCTGGATACATGCATATTTTTATAACACTTTTTATAACACATATTAAATTATTCTCCCCCTTCATCATCAAAAGGAATAAAAGCTCCCCCTATCAATCATTAAAGTCATAATACAAGCACATTAGTTAAAAAAACATATCCGTAGGCATAAGGAAATCCATATAATTCATAACAAACAATCAAAACAAATCCATATCATCCAAAACAAATAAATAATCCAAAAGCATAATAACCATCCATATAGTTGAAAATAAAAGAACATAATGCAGTAAATGAAATGTAGGTGTGTCCAAATACAAGCATAAGAGACTATTGGGGTGGTGAGGATGGTGGTGATGGAGGTGGATACGGTTATGGAATGCCGAAGTACTCAAAGAGAAGGCGCTGTCCATGAATGAGCTGCTGCTACAACTGCTGCTGCTGAAACTCAGTCTGCCGCACCGAGAGTGTTCGCACCTCATCCATAAGCTGCTGAAGAGTAACCTCTTCAGAGTTAGGAGGCTATGGAGTTGATGAAACAGATGCAAAGGCACCAGGAGCTGAAGCAATCACATGAGGATCTCGCCATCTACGCTGCCCCCGAAATGAGAGTGAGAAAACGGGTAACTGATCGGCTGGAACCACAGCATTAAGTGGCCGATGATCACTTGGAGCAAGAAAGGTAAACTTGTTTTCAGTGAATTTGACCCAAGTGCCATTTTTCCACTCAAATCCTAAGCCGAAAATAACATCATCCCCGATACCCTTTGACGGTCTACACGACGGTTCTTGAATCGGTACATCAAAATATTTAATGATTCGGGTAATGAAGTGACCATATGGAAGGGAGCGGGTAATCAAGGCAGGTATGGTCAACATGGTTTGGATGATGGTATAGCCCAAGTTAACCGGACGACGTCTAAGAATACAGTCAATCAAAGCAACGTCCATGTGAGAAACCTCATTTAGATGCCCTGATCTAGGAAGTACACTAAGTGCGGAAATGAATGGTACAATCTTCAACAGAAAGATCATTACGCCGACAAATATTACGAACGACGTCAACATGAACATAACTATCAAGTTTAAGAGATTTCCTAGGTGAATAAATTTCTAGGCCAAAATCGGATGATCCTAGGATAGAGTTTAACAGGGAAACATCAAAATCAATCATAACTCCTCCAACATTGGTGATTACTCAAGTCTTGTTCTCCTCGGAAACGTCTATATTCGAGTAAAACACTTTCACTAAGTCGGGATACAAATTCTCCTCAAACATAAGTGCATCAATCCAACCAACATCTCCCAACAATTGAAATAAATTTCTATGACCAATATTGAGAGTATGAATCCAATTCGGTAAAACATAAAATGTATTGAGTACCTCACAAGTCCTGAATCTGTGTTGAAACCGTTTGACTAAATGTTTCTTATTCTGAAAGTGTGTGGACTCAAAATTGGATTGGTTGGAGGTGCCCCTTGCTTGCTGTGACTGGTTGGTTGGTTGAACCGGTTCTTTGCCTTTTCTTCGAATCGACCGTGAGCTTGACATCTTGATTTGGAGTGATTTGAAGTTGAAAGAAACAAAGAGAATGAAGATTATGAAGATTGAAAGTGATTTTGAGAAGCAATTTGGATAAAAAATGACTTGAGAGGAAGAATTTTAGAGAGAGAAAAATTCGGTTAAACCCTAGGTTGAATTTGGGATCTAGAGATTTAGATGTTGAAAATGGATTTGGAGTATGAGTTTAGGCATAAGAACGGATGGGAATTAGGATTTACGGATTGATTTGCATTAAAACCGAGTAGAAATGGTGGATTTTGGAGTGAAAACGAGTGAGGAATAAACGGTTTTTAGAGAGAGAGAGAGAGATCCGGTTGGCCGAATGAAGGAGGAAGATGAACAGCTTATAAAGCTTCGAATTCGGATTGCCGGATTTCACTAACCGGTTAGCCGGTTAGTGTCCAGAATCATAAAAGCCAAAAATGGCTTGCCGGATACGTTATCCGGTTTGCCGGATAGCTTCCAGAATGGTTCAAACACGAATTCGGCTTACCGGTTCGAATAACCGGCTAGCCAGTTTTGAGTCAGAACATGGCTTCACGAATTCGGCTTTCCGGTTTAAAGAACCGGTTAGCCGGTTGTGAGGCAGGACCATGCAAACCGTAATCAGTTTTTCGGATTTGAAGAACCAACTGTCCGGTTTTGAGGCAGAGAGGAAGCTTATCAAATCCAGTTTTCCGAATTGAATAACCGGATGACCGGTTTGCATTCAGTGAGCTCCAGAATACATCCGGCTTTCCGCTTTGATAAATCCGGTTATCCAAATGTTGACCCGAGAGCAACCAAAGCTAATCGCTTACCGGTTTGATAAATCCGGTTATCCAGAATTTGTCCCGAGAGGAATCAACAAGAAAGCGATTTTCCGGATGAGAGGAAGTGGTATTCCGGTTTAGACTTGGAAATCTTTTTGTCTCTAATTGAATTTTGGCAAGCTCTTATACTTGTATTATACACCATTTTATTTTTGGCTTTTTAAAAATTGATTAGTTTTAAATCATTTTGAGATTTAAAACTTTTCAATAAACCATTTAATGCATGAAACATAAAATCATAAAATTACAAGTATATCAAGCTGTCTAATTCATGAAGCATAAATCTAAATAATAACAAACATATCAAGCCATTTAGTAAAACATAAGTCAAGATGTAACATTCATCATTCCAAGCTCATGTCTTATCTTTATAAAATGCTCTTCGCTAAGAGGTTTTGTAAAGATATCCGCAAGCTAATTTTCAGTTGAAACAAATTTAATTACAACATCTCCTTTTTGAACATGATCTCTAAGGAAATGATGTCTAATTTCTATATGCTTAGTCCTAGAATGTTGAATGGGATTCTTGGAAAGATTTATAGCACTAGTATTGTCACACAAGATAGGTATTTGATCAAGTTTAATACCATAGTCTCTAAGGGTTTGTTTCATCCAAAGAATTTGTGTACAACAACTACCTGCGGTAATATATTCTGCCTCGGTGGTTGAAAGCGCAACCGAATTTTGTTTCTTACTAAACCAAGAGACAAGCGAATGGCCTAGAAAGTGACATGTTAAACTAGTACTTTTTCTATCAACCTTATATTCGGCAAAACTGGCATCCGAATAACAAGTTAAGTCAATATGAGTTCCCTTAGAATACCAAAGGCCAAGATTAATGGTGCCAATCAAATATCGAAAAATGCGTTTGACAGCAAGCATGTGTGACTCTTTAGGACAAGATTGAAATCTAGCACACAAACATACACTAAACATAATATCAGGCCTACTAGCAGTTAAATAGAGTAAGGATCCGATCATACCTCGATATGTCTTAATATCAACTTCCTTACCTTTCTCAACTTTGTCCAGCTTGATGGTAGTACTCATTGGAGTGCTTTTTGCCATTCCATTATCATAGGCAAATCTTTTGAGTAGATCTTTCACGTACTTGGCTTGATTTATGAAAATTCCTTCCTCGTTTTGTTTGATTTGGAGTCCAAGGAAGTACTTCAACTCTCCCATCATACTCATCTCAAATTCTTTGCTCATACACGATGAAAATTCTTTACACAACAACTCATTAGTAGAACCAAAAATAATATCATCAACATAAATTTGAACAATAAGTATATCTTGGTTCTTATACTTAACAAATAAAGTTGTGTCTGTTTTTCCCATCGAAAAATTGTTATCCAACAAGAAGTTTTTAAGCCTATCATACCAAGCTCTAGGTGCTTGTTTTAGTCCATACAAAGCCTTAGATAACTTATACACATGATCTGAAAATTTTTCATTTTCAAAACCAGGAGGTTGTTTCACATAAACTTCCTCCATAATATAACCATTTAAGAAAGCACTCTTGACATCCATTTGATATAAAATAAAATCCTTATAACATGCATATGCTAACAACATCCTAATGGATTCTAACCTTGCTACAGGTGCAAATGTTTCATCAAAATCAATTCATTCTTCTTGGTTGTAATCTTGAGCCACTAATCTATCTTTATTTTTTACAACCACACCGGATTCATCCATTTTGTTTCTAAATACCCATTTAGTGCCTATAATGGATTGATGTTCTGGATTAGGAACTAATTCCCACACATTGTTTCTTTCAAATTGATTCAACTCCTCTTGCATAGTCATAATCCAAGAATCATCATTTTCCGCATCCGCAAAGGATTTTGGTTCAATTTGAGAGATAAATGTAGCATGCTCACATGTGTTCCTAAGAGATGATCTAGTTGTAACACCTCGTGAGGGATCTCCTAAAATTACATCCTTAGGGTGAGAAGAAACATACCTCCACTCCTTGGGTAGTGTTTGAGAAGTACCTTCATTTTGCTCTGCATTTGTTTCTTCATGGTGCTCCTCTTGAATTCCATGTGGTGCATCTTTTTTGTTGTCAATTGATGCTTCTTCTTGTTGTTCTTCTTCTGCATTATCATCAACAACTATTTTCTCCGTAGAGGAGGGATTAGACTCATCAAATGTAACATGCATAGATTCTTCCACAACTAAAGTTCTTTTATTATAAACCCTATAAGCTTTGCTTGAGTTTGAATAACCAAGAAAAATACCAACATCAGATTTTGGATCAAATTTACCAAGATTATCTTTTATGTTCAAAACAAAACATTTGCATCCAAAGACTTTAAAATAGCCAATGTTGGGTTTTCTATCTTTCCAAAGCTCATGGAATTTTATTAAGATTAGGTCTAATCAACACACGATTCAAAACATAACAAGCGGTGTTGACGGCTTCGGCCCAAAAATACTTAGGCAAAGAATTTTCATTCAACATGGTCCTAGCCATTTCTTGAATTTCTCTCTACAACTCCATTTTGTTGTGGAGTCCTAGGTGATGAAAATTGATGTTCAATGCCAAAGTCATTACAAAAATTTTCAAATGCATGATTTTCAAATTCTCCACCATGATCACTTCTAATACAAGTAATAGAATAACCTTTTTCATTTTTAACTTTTTTATAGAAAATTCGAAATGCATCAATGGCATCATCCTTATTAGCTAAGAACAATACCCATGTGTATCTAGAATAATCATCTACAATTATAAATGCATAAAATTTGCCACTTAAACTAGCATATCTAGAAGGTCCAAACAAATCTATGTGAAGTAATTGAAGTGGTTTTGAAGTAGAGACATGATTCTTGCTTTTGAAGGAAGTTTTGATTTGTTTTCCAAATTGGCAAGCTTCACAAATTCTATCTTTTTGAAAATTGATTTTTGGAAGACCTTTAACTAAATCATTTTTCACGATTCTTTAAATCAAATCCATGCTTACATGACCTAATCTTCTATGCCACAACCAACCATCATCATGCAAAGCGGAGAAACATTTATCATTTATCGATGCACAATCTATATTAATGGTATAGACATTAACACATTTATTTCCTACAAACAAAACTTTCCCATCACATGTATTCTCAATAACACATTTTGATTCATCAAAGATAACTCTATATCTTTTATCACATAATTGACTAATACTAAGTAAGTTGTGTTTTAAGTTTTCAACTAAACACACATTTTCAATGAGAGTAGATGATACATTACCGACATTTCCAATGCCAATGATTTTTCCTTTTGAATGATCTCCAAACGATACATCTCCACCATTTTCGATCTTAGTAAAACTTGAAAACCAAGAATAATTCCCTATCATGTGTCTTGAACAACCGTTGTCCAAGTACCACTTATTCTTCTTCTTCTTCAAGCCCTGTAGAGAAAATCTCAAGTTTTAGGTACCCAAACCTTTTTGGGTCCTTGAGAGTTAGTAATGGTTCCTTTCGGAACCCAAACACATTTCATACTATAATATGCATTTCTCTTCACTGCACACCTATTTTTCATATGACCATCTTGATTACAATAATGGCATACAATTTGATTGTTAATAGATGTATTCTTCACAAAATAACCCTTGTAAAATTTTTGTTTCAAATTTTGCTTATAACCAATGCCTTCTTTGTCAAATACACATTTTTGTGAGTTTAGCAAGTTGTCCAACATCTTTTGCCCATTTGTGAATTTTAGCACAATATCATTTAGTTCATTGCTCTTCTTTCTAAGCATTTCATTTTCATTTTTCAAGTCATTCACGTGTGACTCTAAGTGCTCATGTGGAGTGCTAGAATTCTCAAATAATGCAACTCTATCATGCAATGTTTTATTCTCTAATTCTAGGCATGTAATCTTTGCACTAAATGATTCATTTTCATCTTTAAGCTCTATCATCTTCTTTTTAAGACATATTTTCTTTTTACCAATCTTCATCAGCTTATCATGCAAATCCTTAAAGGCATCATGTAATTCATCATATGTAGGAAGAACCCTTACCTCATCAAGTTCATCACATGATTCTTCCCCAAAGGCCATGAGAGCTAAATTTGTCATTTCTTGTTGCTCATCATCATCACTTGTTTCCTCATCGCTATCATCCCATATGGCCACCATAGCTTTCTTCTTGAGTTTGTTGAGAAGAGGACATTCCGGTCGTATGTGTCTGGGCTTCTTGCATTCATAACAAGTGATTGACTCTTTCTTCTCCTTTTTATTCTTGTAGCCTCTGAACTTTCTCTGCTCATTATTCTTCTTGTAAAATTTTCTGAATCTTCTAGCCAATATTGCCAACTCCTCATCATCCATCTCACTTTCCTCATCACTCTCACGTTTTGAAGCCTTAAGAGCAATGTTTTTCTTCTTTTCCTCATGTCCTTTTTCTACTGCTAAATCTTCTTCATATAAAATGAGAGAACCAATTAAATCATCAATAGATAATACATTTAAATCTTTAGCTTTCTCAATGGCAGTCTTTTTTTGTCTCCATTCCTTAAGTAGTGACCTAATGATTTTCTTAACTTTTTCGCTATTTAAAAAGGTCTTTCCTAGGGCTCCTAGAGTGTTCACTATGTCCGTAAATCTAGTATACATAGAGTACACATTCTCATTTTGTTCCATTTAGAACAATTCATATTGTCGAGTGTACCTACTTATTTTAGATTCTTTCACTTGGTTCGTGCCTTCATAAACAACTTCAAGTTTGTGCCAAATCACATTAGCACTTTCGCAACTAGATACTCTATGAAACTCTTTCTTATCTAGTGCACAAAACAAAGCATTCATAGCCTTGGAATTTACAGAAGCTTTTTTCTTTTCGAATTCATTCCATTCCCGTGAAGGTTTTGGAATATCTTCCCCGACTTCACTTTTAGTTAAAGGCATGAAAGGACCATAATTAACGATTTCCCAAATTTTGTAATCTAAGGCTTGCAAGTAAATTCTCATCCTAGTTTTCCAATACAGGTAATCGTTTCCATCAAAGTAAGGTGGTCTAGTGGTGGACTGTCCTTCCCTAAATGTGGAATTATTTTGAGTTACCATTGATCTTTAGCTCTAGACAATTAAGTCTAAATAAGAGCACCTTGCTCTGATACCAAATGAAATATAAGTGTGCAACCCAAGAGTGAATTGGTATTTTAAAAATTATCCTAGTAAATCCACACAACAAACAATCTAACGTCTTAATAAAATTGAAAGCAATAAGTTCAATAAAAGCACAATAACAAATGAGTAAGGGAGAAGAGAAACAAACACACGAATTTTTACGTGGTTCGGCAATCCCCACCTACGTCCACGCCTCCAAGCGATCCAAGCTTGAGGATTTCACTATCCGAGCCTTTTCAATACTTCAACCGTTTACAATTGACTTCAAGGTGTCAATGAACCTTTACAACAAAGAGATTATCTCCCAATCTCTTCACTTAAGTGTCTCACACACTCAAACACTTACAATTAAGATGAAGAAATGAAAGTTACAACAAAACTTACTCAAAGAGTAGATATTCAAAAATGAAGAACAAGAGATGATTCAATGTTTTTGTGATTTGCGAATTGAGAGCTTAAGATATCTCGTGTGCTTTTTGTTTATGCTGGAGAGCTTGAAAATAAATTGGATTTGAGTTTATATAGTTTGAGCTCAAAAACTAGCCGTTATGCACATTTTGGTCATAACCGGCTTACCGTTTATGGAATTCGGTTAGCCGCTTTTATGTTACCGTTAAGGCAAAAATTTGAATTTCAAATTATCCGGTATGTCGTTTTTCATATCCGGTTAGCCGCTGTTGAAATCCAGATTGCCGCTTGCGAAATCCGGATAGCCGTTTATGCTCCAGAAGCTTATTGCCCAGAATTCAGATTGCCGTTTATCATATCCGGTTAGCCGCTTGCTATAGTAACTGCTACAGTGAAATATTTTCTAAATTTACAGTTTAACCCCAAAACTTTATAAAACTGTATTGTGGCCCAAAATGTTATGAAAGCTTTCAAATAGCTCCAATTTTAGAATTTTTAAATAATGCTTTGTCAATCCCAAAACTTTCTAAAATTATGATTTCACCCAAACTAGGTGAAATTATCGAATGACCCAAAATATTTAAATGGTTTCAAATAGGTCCAAATCTGAAATTTTAAAACAATATCAAATATTTTAAAATACTTTCATTTTAGTCCAAAACACTTTAATTCCATAACATCATTTTCTTAAAAAGCACAATTCATAAATCTTTGTTTAATCAATACATGTGGTTTGTTATCATCAAAATCAATATCTATAGCCATATAAGCTAACAGAATGAAGTACTTAAACTATTAGATATAGGAATCATCTATCTTATCTCTGATAGTAAATAGGTAAGTCCAACACAAGTAGTACCAAAGAAATCTAGAATAACCGTTGTAAAAAATGAAAAAGGTGAACCAATCCTAACACGAATTCCATCTAGTTGGCGCATGTGCATTGATTATAAAAAATTAAATGATGCCACTAGAAATGATTATTTTGCCCTTCCATTTCTAGACCAAATTCTCGAAAGAGTAGCTGAACATCCTTACTACTGCTTTCTTGATGGCTACTCTGGCTATTATCAAATCCCTATTGCCTTAGAAGACTAGGAAAAGACCACATTCACATGCCCATTTGGAACATTTGCATTTAGGAGAATGCCCTTTGGACTTTGTAATGCTCCTGCAACATTTCAAAGGTGCATGCTAAGCATTTTTAGTGACATGGTTGAAAATTGTCTAGAGGTTTTTATGGATGATTTAACTGTATTCGGTAATTCTTTTGATATATGTCTTGATAATCTAGAAAAAGTTTTGGAAAGGTGCAAAGAAAAATGACTAGTTTTAATTTGGGAGAAATGTCATTTCATGACCACTTCTGGAATTGTCTTGGGCCATGTTGTGTCTTTAAAAGAAATTGAAGTTGACAAAACCAAAGTTGAAGTCATTTCAAAATTACCCTCACCAAAGACAATTAGAGAAGTTCATTTCTTTTTAGGACACACAGGATTTTATAGGAGGTTTATAAAAGATTTTAGTGCCATATCTAGACCACTTTGTAACCTCCTAATAAAAGACACACCTTTTGAATGGACTAAAGATTGTCAACAAGCTTTTGAAAAAATAATTGTTCTTTTGACATCAGCCTCAATAATGCAACCCCCTGATTGGTCTTTACCTTTTAAGCTAATGTGTGATGCTAGTGATTATGCCATTGGCGCTGTTCTGGGTCAAAGAAAGAAAGATAAGCCCTTTGTCATCTATTATGCAAGTAGTGTTAGCCTATATGGCTACAAATGTTGATTTTGATGATAACAAACTACATGTTTTTGGTTGAACAAAAATTTATGTATTGTGCTTTTACAATAAGAAAATGATTTTATGGAGTTAAGTTGTTTTTCAAGTTGTTGACTAAAATAAAAGAATTTTACAATCTTTGATTTTAATAAATATTGTTTTCAATTTCGGATTTAGACCTATTTGAAAATATTTAAATATTTTGGGCCATTCTATAATTTCACATAGTTTGGGCGATATCATAATTTCAAAAAGTTTTGGGATTAACAAAGTATTACTTAGAAATTTCAAAATTGGACTTATCTAAAAAGATTCATAACATTTTGGGTCATAATACAGTTATATAAAGTTTTGGGGTCAAATTATAATTTTAGAAAAATAGTTTATTGTAGCAGTTACTGTAGCAAGCGGCTAACCGGATATGACAACCCGCTAACCAAATTTTGGGTAGTAAGCTTCTAGAGCATAAAAGGCTATCCGAATTTCGTAAGTGGCATATCGGATGTTCTGAAATTCAAATTTTTGCTGTAACGGTAACATAAAAGCGGCTAACTGGATTCCATAAACAGTAAGCCAATTATCAACAAAATGTGCATAATGGCTAGTTTTGAGCTCAAACTATATAAACTCAATCCAATTCATTTTCAATCTCTCTAGCAAGCAAAATCAAATAGGACACAACATATATTGAGCTCTCATATTCGCAAATAAAAAACATTGAATCATCTTTTGTTCTTCAATTTGTATATCTACTCTTTAAGAGAGTTTTTATTGTAATTTTCATTTCCTCATAACATTTGTGAGTGTTTAAGTGTGAGAGACACTTGAGTAAAGAGATTGTGAGATAATCTCTTTGTTGTAAAGGTTAATTGACACATTGGAAGTCAATTGTAAGCTTTTGAAGCCTTGGAAGGCTTGGATAGTGAAATCCTCAAGCTTGGATCACTTGGAGGTGTGGACGTAGGCTGTGATTGCCGAACCACATAAAAATTCGTGTTTATTTTTCTATTCCCTTACTCATTTATTATTATACTTTTATCAAACTTATTGATTTCGAATTTACTAAGGCATTAGATTGGATAGTTGTGTAGTTTTGTTAGGACAAGTTTTAAAATACCAATTCACCCCCCCTCTTGGGTTGCACAACTTATATTTCAATTAGTGTCAGAGCAAGGTGCTCTTGTTTAGACATAACCGTCTAGAGCTAAAGATCAATGGCAACTTAAAATGTTTCCACATTTAGGGAAGGACAGTCCACCATTAGACCAGCATATTTTGATGGGAACGATTACTCGTATTGGAAAACTAGGATGAGAATTTACTTGCAATATTTAGATTATGAAATTTAGGAAATCATTAATGATGGTCCTTTCATGCCTTTGACTAAAAATGAAGTTGGTATAGATATTCCAAAACCTTCACAAGAATGGAATGAATTGGAAAAGAGAAAAACTTCTCTAAATTCCAAAGCTATGAATGCCTTGTTTTGTGCACTAGATAAGAAAGAGTTTCATAAAGTGTCTAGTTGTGAAAGTACTAATGAAATTTGGCACAAACTTAAAGTTGTTTATGAAGGCATGAATCAAGTGAAATAGTCTAAAATAAGTAGGTACACTCAACAATATGAATTATTCCAAATGGAACAAAATAAGAGTGTGTATTCTGTTTACTAGATTTACGAACATAGTGAACACTCTAGGAGCCCTAGGAAAGACATTTTCAAATAGCGAGAAAGTTAAGAAAATCATTAGATCGCTACCTAAGGAATGGAGACAAAAAAGGATTGCCATTAAGGAAACCAAATATTTAAATATCCTACCTATTGATGATTTAATTGGCTCTTTCATTTCATATGAAGAAGATTTGGCAGCAGAAAAAAGGCAAGAGGAAAAGAAGAAAATCATTGCTCTCAAAGCTTCGAAACATGAGAGTGATGAAGAAAGCGACCTAGATAATATGGAGTTGGCAATGCTGGCTATAAGATTCAGAAAATTCTACAAGAAGACTAATGAAAAGGGAAAGTTCAGAAGTTACAAAAATAAAAATGAGAAGAAAGAGTCAATTACTTACTATGAATGCAAGAAGCCCGGACACATACGACCGGAATGTCCTCTCCTCAACAAACTCAAGAAGAAAGCTATGGTGGCCACGTGGGATGATAGTGATGAGGAAACAAGCGATGATAAAAAGTAACAAGAGATGACTAATTTATCTTTCATGGCTTTTGGGGAAGAATCACATGATGAACTTGATGAGCTAAATGATCTTCCTACATATGATGAGTTACATGATGCTTTCAAAGAATTGCATGATGAATGGATAAGAATTGGTAAAAAAAAATGTATGTCTTAAAAAAAATGGTAGAGTTTAAAGATGAAAATGAATCCCTAAGTGCAAAGATTATATGTCTAGAATTAGAGAATAAATCATTGCATAATAGAGTTCCTTTATCAAATGAGAAACCTAGCACTTCACATGAGCATCTAGAATCACACATAAATGACTTGAAAAATGAAAATGAAATGCTTAAGAAGAAGAGCAATGAGTTAAATGATATTTTTTAAAATTTACAAATGGGCAAAAGATGTTAGATAACTTGTTTAATTCACAAAAGTGTGTGTTTGACAGAGGTCTTGGCTATAAGCCTAATTTGAAGCAAAAGTATTATAAGAACTACTTTGTGAATAATACATCTATAAACAATCAAGTTGTATGTCATTATTGTAATCAAGATGGCCAAATAAAAAATAGATTTCCAGTGAAGAGAAATGCATATTATAGTGTGAAATGTGTTTGGGTTCCGAAAGGAACCATTGTTAACTCTCAAGGACCCAAAAAGGTTTGGGTACCTAAAACTTGAGATTTTCTCTACAGGGCTTGAAGAATAAGAAGAGTAAGTAGTACTTAGACAGTGGTTGTTCAAGACACATGACAGGGAATTATTCTTGGTTTTCAAGTTTTACCAAGATCGAAAATGGTGGAGATGTATCGTTTGGAGATAATTCAAAAGGAACAATCATTGGCATTGGCAATGTCGGTAATGTATCCTCTATTCTTATTGAAAATGTGTGCTTGGTTGAAAACTTAAAACGCAACTTGCTTAGCATTAGTCAATTATGCGATAAATGATATATAGTTATCCTTAATAAATCAAAAAGTGTTAATGAATCAAAAGGTTTTGTTTGTAGGAAATAGATGTGTTAATGTCTATACCATTAATATACATTGTGCATCTACAAATGATAAATGTTTCTCTACATTGCTTGATGATGGTTGGTTATGGCATAGAAGATTAGGTCATGCAAGTATGGATTTGATCTCAAAAATCTCAAAAAATGATTTGGTTAAAGGTCTTCCAAAAATCAGTTTTCAAAAAGATAAAATTTGTAAAGCTTGCTAATTTGGAAAACAAATCAATACTTCTTTTAAAAAAAAATCATATCTCTATTTTAAAATCACTTCAAATTCTTCACATAGATTTATTTGGACCTTCTAGATATGCTAGTTTAAGTGACAAATATTATGCATTTGTGATTGTGGATGATTACTCTAGATACACATGGGTATTGTTCTTAGCTAATAAGGATGATGCCTTTGATGCATTCAAAATTTTCTGTAAAAAGGTTCAAAATGAAAAAAATGTTATTCTATTACTTGTATTAGAAGTGACCGTGGTGGAGAATTTGAAAATCATGCATTTGAGAATTTTTGTAATGATTTTGGCATTGAGCATCAATATTCATCACCTAGGACTCCACAGCAAAATGGAGTTGTTAAAAGAAAGAATAGGTCTATTCAAGAAATGGCTAGGATCACGTTGAGAATGAAAATGCTTGAGCAAAATATTTTTAGGCCGAAGCCATCAACACCGTATGTTATGTTTTAAATTGGGTGTTGATTAGACCTCATCTCAATAAAACTCCCTATGAGCTTTGTTTTGGATACAAAAGATAATCTAGGTAAATTTGATCCAAAATCCTATGTTGGTATTTTTCTTGGTTATTCAAACACAAGCAAGGCTAATAGAGTGTATAATAAAAGAACATTGGTTGTGGAAGAATCTATGCATGTTACATTTGATGAGTCTAACCCTTCCTCTGCGGAGAAAGGAGTTGTTAATGATGATGCAGATGAAGAGTTACAAGAAGAACCATCAAAAGATAAACAAAAGAATGCTCCACAAGAAAATCAAGAGGATGGACAAGAAGAGCAAACAAATATGGAACAACAAGAAGATATTTCTCAAACACGCCCAAAGGAGTGGAGGTATGTTTTTTCTCATCCTAAAGATGTAATTTTAGGAGATCCCTCACGACGTGTTACAACTAGATCATCTCTTAGGAACCCATGTGAGCATGCTGCATTTATTTCTCAAATTGAACCACAATCCTTTGCGGATGTGGAAAATGATGAATCTTGGATTATGGCAATGCAAGAGGAATTGAATCAATTTGAGAGAAACAATGTATGTGAATTAGTTCTTAATCCAGAATATTAATCCATCATAGGCACTAAATGGGTATTTAGAAACAAAATGGATGAATCCGGTGTGGTTCTAAAAAATAAAGCTAGACTAGTGGCTCAAGGTTACAACCAATAAGAGGGAATTGATTTTAATGAAACATTTGCACTTGTAGCTAGACTAAAATCCATTAGAATGCTCTTAGTTTTTTGCATGTCATAAAGATTTTATTTTATATCAAATGGATGTCAAGAGTTCTTTCTTAAACGATTATATTATGGACGAAGTGTATGTAAAACAACCCCCTGGTTTTGAAAATGAATATTTTCCAGATCATGTGTATACGTTATCTAAGGCATTGTATGGACTAAAAAGAGCACCTAGAGCATGGTATGATAGGCTTAAAAATTTCTTGTTAGATAACGATTTTTCGATGGGAAAAGCGAACACAACTCTCTTTGTTAAGCATAAGAACCAAGATATACTTAGTGTTCAAATCTATGTTAATGACATTATCTTTGGTTCTACTAATGGTTGTTAATGATGATGCAGATGGAGAGTTACAAGAAGAATCATCAAAAGATAAATAAGAGAATGCTCCACAAGAAAATCAAGAGGATGGACAAGAAGAGCAAACACATGTGAGCATGCTGCATTTATTTCTCAAATTGAACCAAAATCCTTTGCGGATGCAGAAAATGATGAATCTTGGATTATGGCAATGCAAGAGGAATTGAATCAATTTGAGAGAAACAATGTATGTGAATTAGTTTCTAATCCAGAACATCAATCCATCATAGGCACTAAATGGGTATTTAGAAACAAAATGGATGAATCCAGTGTGGTTGTAAGAAATAAAGCTAGACTAGTGGCTCAATGTTACAACCAAGAAGAGGGAATTAATTTTGATGAAACATTTGCACCTGTTGCTAGACTAGAATTCATTATGCTCTTAGCTTTTTACATGTCATAATGATTTTATTTTATATCAAATGGATGTCAAGAGTTCTTTCTTAAACGGTTGTATTATGGATGAAGTGTATGTGAAACAACCCCCTGATTTTTAAAATGAAAATTTTCCAGATCATGTGTATAAGTTATCTAAGGCATTGTATGGACTAAAAAAAGCACCTAGAGCATGGTATGATAGGCTTAAAAACTTCTTGTTAGATAACAATTTTTTGATAGGAAAAGCGGACACAACTCTCTTTGTTAAGCATAAGAACCAAGATATACTTATTATTCAAATCTATGTTAATGACATTATCTTTGGTTCTACTAATGAATTGTTGTGTAAAGAATTTTCATCTTGTATGAGCAAAGAATTTGAGATGAGTATGATGAGAGAGTTAAAGTACTTCCTTGGACTCCAAATCAAACAAAACGAGGAAGGAATCTTCATAAATCAAGCCAAGTATGTGAGAGATCTACTAAAATGATTTGGCTATGATAATAGAACAGCAAAAAGCACTCCAATGAATACTACCATCAAGCTGGACAAAGATGAGAAAGATAAGGAAATTGATATCAAAACATATCGAGGTATGATCGGATCTTTACTCTACTTGATTGCTAGTAGGCCTGATATTATGTTTAGTGTATGCTTGTGTGCTAGATTTCAATCTTGTCCTAAAGAGTCACACTTGCTTGCCGTTAAACGAATTTTTTGATATTTGATTGGCACTATCAATCTTGGCCTTTGGTATCCTGAGGGAACTTATATTGACTTAAGTTGTTATTCGGATGCCGATTTTTTCAAATATAAGGTTAATAGAAAAAGTACTAGTGGGACGTGTCACTTCTTAGGTCATTCACTTGTCGTTTGGTTTAGAAGAAGCAAAACTCGGTTGCTCTTTCAACCACCGAGGTTGAATATATAGTTGCTGGTAGTTGTTGTGCACAAATCCTTTAGATGAAACAAACTCTTAGAGACTATGGTATTAATCTTGATCAAATACTTATCTTGTGCGACAACACTAGTACTATTAATCTATCCAAGAATCCCATTCAACATTTTAGAACTAAGCATATAGCAATTAGGCATCACTTCCTTAGAGATCATGTTCAAAAAGGAGATGTTGTAATTAAATTTGTTTCTACTGAAAATCAACTTACGGATATCTTTACAAAACCTCTTAGTGAAGAGCATTTTATAAAGATAAGACATGAGCTTAAAATGATGAATGTTGCATCTTGAATTATGATTTGTTGATTAAGTTAATATGTTTGTTCTTGTATGCATTTACGTTTCATTTAATTTTAAATGGCTTATTGAAAAGTTTTAAATCAAAAAATGATTTAAAATTGATCGCTTTTTAAGCCAAAAATAAAATGGTGTATAATACAAGTATAAGAGCTTGCCAAAATTCAATAAGAGGTAAAAAGATTTCCAAGTTTAAACCGGTATACCGCTTCCTCTCAACCGGAAAATCATTTTCTCATTGATTACTCTCAGGTCAAATTTCGAATAATCGGATTTATCAAACCGGAAAGCCAGATGTGTTTTGGAGCTTACTGGACAAAAACCGGTCATCCGGTTATGCAATTCGGAAAGTCAGATTTGCAAAGCTCATTTTCTGCCTCAAAATCGGATAGCCGGTTCTTCAAATCGGTAAGCTGGTTGCCGTTTGGAAACTCTCTAAAAATAATTCGGCCAACCAATTAGCGAAACCGGTAAGCCGGAGGCGTTTTTGTGCTCACTGTCCACTAACCGGCTAACTAGTTAGCCGGATTCACTTTATTCATCTTCTTTCTCTTCTTTGACAAACCGGTTGTTCTCTCTCTCTAAAAATCATTTATTCCTCTCCCTTTCTCCCTCGAAAATCCATCATCTTTCTTCTTTTCCCATCAAATTGAGTTATCAAACTCTTTCTCCATGACTTTGTATGCTTAAAATCATCCTTAAAATTCATTTTCTTCGCTTAACTCTCTAGATCCAAAATCCACCCTAGGTTTTCAAACAAATTTTCCCTCTCTAGATTTATTCATCTTAAGTCGTTTTTGAACCAAATTGCTATGAAAAATCCCTTTCAATCCTCATCATCTTCCTTCTCATTACTTCATTCAACCTCAAATCAAACAAAATCACCATGTCAAGCTCACGGCTGGTTCGTGGAAAATATTTAAATATTTTGGGTCATTCTATAATTTCACATAGTTTGGGTGATATCATAATTTCAGAAAATTTTGGGATTAACAAAGTATTACTTAGAAATTCTGAAATTGGACTTATCTGAAAAGATTCATAACGTTTTGGGCCATAATACAGTTATATAAAGTTTTAGGGCCAAACTATAATTTTAGAAAAATAGTTCACTGTAGCAGTTACTGTAACAAACGGCTAACCGGATTTTGGACAGTAAGCTTGTGGAACATAAATGGCTATCCGGATTTCATAAGCGGCATACCGGATGTTCTAAAATTCAAATTTTTACTGTAACGATAACATAAAAGCGACTAAC
The DNA here is from genome assembly GCF_022201045.2 of Citrus sinensis. Classification (NCBI taxonomy): domain Eukaryota; kingdom Viridiplantae; phylum Streptophyta; class Magnoliopsida; order Sapindales; family Rutaceae; genus Citrus; species Citrus sinensis. The sequence continues at coordinate 17,641,172 of NC_068563.1, forward strand.
TGGATTCCATAAACGGTAAGCCGGTTATCAATAAAATGTGCATAACAACTAGGTTTTGAGCTCAAACTATATAAACTCAAATCCAATTCATTTTCAATCTCGTTAGCAAGCAAAATCAAATAGCACACAACATATATTGAGCTCTCATATTCGCAAATCAAAAACATTGAATCATCTTTTGTTCTTCAATTTGTATATCTACTCTTTAAGAGAGTTTTTATTGTAATTTTCATTTCCTCATAAAATTTATGAGTGTTTAAGTGTGAGAGACACTTGAATGAAGAGATTATGAGATAATCTCTTTGTTGTAAAGGTTCATTGACACCTTGGAAGTCAATTGTAAGCTTTTGAAGCCTTGGAAGACTTGGATAGTGAAAACCTCAAGCTTGGATCACTTGGAGGCATGGACGTAGGTTGTGATTGCCGAACCACGTAAAATTTTGTGTGTTTTTTTTTCTATTCCCTTACTCATTTATTATTGTGCTTTTATCAAAATTATTACTTTCGAATTTACTAAGGCATTAAATTGGATAGTTGTGTGGTTTTATTAGGATAAGTTTCAAAATACCAATTCACCCCCCCTCTTGGGTTGCACAACTTATATTTCAAGTATAACTTTGAACAGTGCTCAAATGAATTACACTACAACTGAGAAAGAACTACTTGCTGTAATATTTGCATTGGATAAAGTTTGTTTGTATTTAATTGGTTCATCCACTATTGTTTATTTTGATCATGCTGTTGTGAGATATTTAATGCCAAAACAGGATGTCAGACCAAGGTTGATACGATGGATTTTGCTACTTCAAGAATTTAACTTGACAATCAAGGACAAAAAGGGCGCTAAAAATGTTGTTGCAGGATCATCTTTCAAGACTTACGAATGAGTCCTCAATTGAAACAACACCCATCAATGATTCTTTCCCTGATGAATTGTTATTTTTTATAAACAAAATACCTTGGTATGCTAATATTTTTAATTATCTTGCAACATGTGAAATGTCATGTGACTGGAGTTCCCAGGACAAGAAGAAATTCTTAACAGAAGTGAGAAGTTTTTACTGGGATGATCCATACCTATTCAAGTATTGCTCTGATCAAATTTTTCGAAGATGCATACCAGACGACGAGGTAAGTGTTTTGCAAATTTTAATGTACTCACAAGCGCACGAATCTATTGTAGTATAGACTAATGGTGACGAGTGTCGATCCCACGAGGAGGTGGATTTTAATTATGTGTAGAATTAGTTTTGTAAATGGGTGGTTGGATTTGTGGTGGAAATGATTTGGAATATGCTAAAACTTAAATTAAAATGGCGAGAATAAATTATAAAATTGGAATTGAAATGACAAGAATAAATTGAAGAGAATTCTATTCAGATGACGTACTTGGGTATCTGGATTCGTATCAACATGCATCATTGGCTAAATAATCCGTATTAATGCTAATTAAATCATGAGGGAGGAATCCACACCTCATGAACCACACTCTAATCAATATGGTGCTAAGGACATATCGTGCCAAATAATAATAACCATGTACTAGAGGGCCGGTGAAACCAAGGCGGTACTAGACAAGATTAGTATTATTTATCGACGAGAAGTCAAAACATCCACAAAAACTAAAGGGAAAGAGAAAATAAATTTACCAAATTAAGCCCATGACACATGTTGAGACTTCACCTTCAACCCAAGCTTGAAAGAAAATTAGCCACTCATAATTGAACTAGGGGCAAAATAGAAATTTATTAAAATACGAAGAAAATACAATATGGAGAAGGAATTACAGAAAATGAATCCCAAAAATGGATTCAGAGATATCAAATTAGAGGGGAGAGGCCCCCTTTTTATAGATACATGGAGTAAATCATGGCCATCGAATTAAAAACAGTTTGGACGCTCAGGATTGCGCCACGTTATCAGTCAACAGTACATAAGAATTTCAAACCAACAGGATCGTGACACCTCATCAGTCAATGCCACATCATCGGTCAATGTCACGTAACATCGTTCGTCTATGTGAACAATGTCGTGAACAGTAACGTATACAGTACCGTACACGTGAATAGTACCGTACATGTGAACAGTGCCATTTTTCCTTTTATGCTCCTCTTAAGGTTTTCGACCGTTCTGAGTTTAAAAGTGATGTCCGTTTTGCCATCTGATCTCTCGTTTATTGTGAAATGACTATGATGCCCCTAAAATACATAAAATACTTAATTAAAATAAAACAAACGGAATTAAATCAAAAGAAGGTTAAATTCATAAAAGTAAAGGTGTTAGTAAGACTTGAAATGTAAAATGACGGTTTTCTCCTTTATAAATATGCATTTTCTAACACTCAACACACCCCCCAACCAGCTTATTGTTAGTCCCTAGCAAATGAAGCGAAAATAAAATTTAAATTCAAAATGATTTTTTTTTTTAAATTTAGAAACACTCTTGTTTATTCAATCAGATTAATGATAGTAATCAAATAAAAGTATAAGCATTATCTCTAGTCTAAAGCAACATCACACTCACATCAACCATCCACATGAATTAGCCCAGTAGACTTTATTATATTTACTTTCAAGAATGACATGTCAAACCCCAAAATCTCACTGGAAGTAGTGACACTCTCACAAATAAATTAAACCCACTAAAAATAGTCACTCCAATGAATGGTAATTAAGAGAGAAAATAATAAAGAAGTGATATCACATGCTCTCACCAAGATGAAATAAATATGCCCTCAGTTTAGAAATAATACGATCTCAAGTCAAACAAAAATGCTAGTCAACCCACTTTATTTATCTTTTTTTTTATTATGCATCACTACATCTTTTTAGCCCATATAACTAGCTTCTACTTCAAACTATAGTTCCCTAAAATCAAGGACTTTTATTAGGACGTAACGTAGGCTAGGGACATGGCTAACAAAGAAGAGAAATAAGAAAAACAAAGTGTATGTTTGAGAAAAATACAGAGAATTTTTTTTTTTGGAAGTTGCAAGGTGGATTTCACTTATTATTTTTATTTTTATTCTTTTGAAACAACAACTTTTGTTTTTTTTTCTCTTTTTTTTTGGCATAACTTCACTAAAAAAAATAATTATTTACATTTTTCTCAAACATAAATAGGTGATGGAACTTATAAGACATCGGGTAATACTCCAAATCGGAGTGGGTCAAGATGATAAGTTGACAAAGAAAAGATTTTTTTTTTTAAAGGCTCAAAAGGGTTAACTATGGATATTTAATAAAAGGGATGGCTAGAAAGGTTCAAACGGATCAAAGATGGCCTTTCCATCGTCTTTTAGGGCTCTAAATAATCATCCATATCTCCTAGTTAGATGGGCCTCCCAATGTAACAACACACATTTTTTTATTTTCATTTTTTTTTATTTTACAATTTTTTTAAGGGTTAACTCAAAAGCAATTTAGAGATTGTGTGTAAAATAATAAACTGCTAAGCTGTATAAAGAGTGGGCAAATGAGTTATTCTCTAAGAAAAATAATAGGCTCAAAAACTCACTTGGTACTTATTATGACATGTTCATTCCTTCAAGCAACTCACATTTGTCTCCGACATCAACATGTAGAGTAGCAAACATAACGTAACATCACTTAAGACCAAAGATAATACAAATACTAAAATTTAAAATTAATCATGTCATCCAATGTTAAAACAAATCACACAATTTTTTTTTTCAAACAACATTCTACCCCCAACCTATTCTAAGCATGAAAGGAAAATATGCATACAGAAATGTGAAAATGATGCATAAAAACTAATTAGAAAAGTTACACGTAAAATGATAGAAAACGAAAATGGTTTTTTTTTTTTTAAGAAGATGCGTTTCTAGAGGCACTACACTCTATATTCAGCCATCTTCGACTCAAAAGTTGGAAAATGTATATTTATAAGGAGAAATTAAAAAGAAGAAGAAAAATGAACATCAAAACATAATAAAGAAAAAGAAAATGTCTGAATTTTTTTCTTAATTTTTTTTTTAACGATGAAGATGCGTTTCTAGAGTTACTACACTCTATATTCAGCCATCTTCAATACAAAGAGTTAGCAACAGTTAGTTTCTACAACAAAAAATTAGTAAAAACTTAACCAAGATTTCACAATTGTCGACTATTCCCTCCCCCCAACCAGAACGAAACATTGTCCTCAATGTTTGAAAGGAAAGAAGTAGAGTTTAGAAGACATCACCTGGGTAGTGCAACACAAAAAATAATATTTACAAGCGGAGAGTTAAATCTAATTTGTACTTCTTACTGCGACTACTATTACCATCATTATTTGGATGCTCCAACACAAAGGTCCAAGGGTCTGGCTCCGGTTTATAAGCTTGTAACATATCAAGTAGCTCATTAGCAGTGTGAGCACAAATAAAGAGTTTTTTCTCATTAGAGGGAATAAAATAGTTTTTTATTGCATGGTTAAGAAATGTGATAAAGCCATCATAAAAGTTATTGACATTTAACAAACCGATCGGTTTCTGGTGGATGTGCAGATGGGCCCAAGATGCTAGTGTGATAAGTGCCTCTAGTGATGCAAGATCTCCTAGAAGGAAAATAAAAGCATCAGCATGATTAAGCATTTCAGTTATTCTTTTTTATATACCTGAGACGACTAACTCTTCTCCAGTTGATGAGTCAGACGAACTGCCCAATGGTTTTAAGACTCTTGGAATGATGCCTAACACTTGACTTCCTCTGACAAAAGCTACTTCAGAGACCATTTTTGATAACCCTCGGTTACCTCCTCCATACACCAAGTGTAATTTTCTCTCTGCTATACTTCGATCAAGATCGATAGCTGCCTCAACGAACTCTTTATGTTTGCCATAGGTAAATCCAGAAAGCACACAAATGTTCTTGAATTGTCTATTTGGAGTAGCTGCCATTGTGATACTTCTCAAAAAATAATTTGTGAGCGCTTGACAAAAAAAATCACATTTAAGAGTCTTGGTGACAGTGGGACACAGTTGTATATGAGGTAACATGTCAGTGTCAAATAACGCGTAAAGCACGTGGCTCGCGAGTCAAAAAGAAAATAGTAAAAAGGAAAAAGCAAACAGTAATAAAATTATTAAAGACAATAATGCACACAATAAAACAATAGTGAAATAAAATAAAAGTAAAGTGAAAGGATATTTACAGGTAGTTGCGACTGTGGCTCACATCTTTCTCTAGTTTTACATCCAGAAACGGCTTGAACGCCCTCTATGGGTCGAGGATAGGCTTCCCATCCAGTTTTCTTATAAACTGGCAAACAGGGTCGTTTATAGTCAGATTCCCGAGACTATATCGTGCATGCTCTTTCTGAAATAATGGCTATAACTGGAGAATCGCTCCTTGCACATATCCACTGGGATGCGTTTCAAGAGACAAAAGGATATCATCCAATGACTCCTTATTCAAGCCATCCCTACTGAATTGAATCTTATCTTCCCTGTTATCAGACACCATTCCTAAAGAACATGGGTTTTTATTGCAACTCATTCTGGCACACTTATGACAAGCAACCGAAATTCTTCGAGCTCGTCGTTTTCTTGCATAATTTCCTTTACCACAACCAGGCATGTATGCAATAAATTTTGGAGGTAACTCACTTGCCGATCGTACTTTCGCCTCAATTAACCAATGAATATCAGCTGGTATGTTATTCCTCATGAGCAATCGCATGCGTTCGGACCGAGCTTTATAGATCGTAAAGAGGGCATTCTGAGGAAGTGAAGGGAATCGCTTGTGAAGCTTCGCTAGAATCTCGTTTCTGTCCATACTTTCGCCTCAGAATATCAGTTATTATGAGAAACTGAAGTAACCGACTTGATTGTCACGGAGTACCGTTATCCGCCACTTCACCGGGGTAACAAACTAAAGTACACAAACAGAAAAACAAATTAAAACACACAAAGAAAATTAAAATCGTCCTCTTATTGAATTTACCTCAAGCTCCAACTGGATGTCGTAAACACTTCTCTCAATATCTCTGAGTTGGCTTTCTAGACCCTCAACATAGGATACTAACTCTGGTGGTTGTAGAGCCCAAATGCGATGTGTTTTACAAAATTGAATCTGCCTTTTGAGATGAGTTTTGACACGTTGAAGTGGTTTAAGAATGTTTAGGAGGAACGGTCTAAGTAAGGTACTCATGATTAAAAATGATAAGAGAAAACTTAATAGTTAAACAAACACACTTATGCAAAAATAATTTCAATTAGCAAAAGAATAATATAAAGAAAGAAAAAAAAATCAAATCACCGAAAAGAAAAAAATCAATTCAAATTTGGTGGGTCACTCAAATTTATTTCGATGTCTTCTCCATGTGGTTGGTATTCTAGATATGGCTTTAATCTTTGACCATTAACTTTAAACGTGACACCATTCTTTGGGTCCTTAATTTCAATTGCCCTATATGGAAAAACAGTATGAACAATAAATGGGCCAGACCAACGAGAGCGTAACTTACCTGGGAATAGGTGCAAGCGAGAATTGAATAAAAGCACTTTCTGACCTGGAGTGAACGATTTTCTCATAATTTGCTTATCATGGAAGACTTTCATTCGTTGCTTGTAAATCTTGGCATTTTCGTATACATCATTGCGAATTTCTTCAAGTTCTGCCAGTTGTAATCTTCTTTCTGAGCTGGCTTGCTACATGTCAAAGTTGAATTTCTTGATGGCCCAATACGCACGATGCTCGAGTTCCACAAATAGGTGGCAAGCTTTTCCATACACTAGCCTATAGGGTGACATCCCAATTGGGGTCTTGAAAGCCGTTCTGTATGCCCATAATGCATCATCAAGTCTTAATGACCAATCTTTCTTGTCTGGCCTCAACGTTTTTTCTAATATGTGCTTTATTTCTCGATTGGATATCTCAACTTGGCCACTGGTTTGTGGATGATACGAAGTCGCCACTTTGTGTGTGATTGAATACTTTGTCAAAAGAGCTTTGAATGCTTTGTTACAAAAGTGGGCACCACCATCACTGATTATTGCTCGAGGGAATCCAAAGCGTGAAACAATGTTGCTTTTCAAAAATCCTATCACCACCTTGTGATCATTGGTTCTACATGAAATTGCTTTTACCCATTTCAATACATAGTCAACAGCAACCAATATGTATTGATGGCCAAAAGAAGGGGGAAAGGGTCCCATGAAGTCGATACCCCATACATCAAAAATCTCAACCACTAAAATTGGATTTAGTGGCATCATGTTCCTTCGTGTAATGCTCCCCATTCGTTGACACCTATCACATGAAGAACAAAAAGTGTAAGCATCTCAAAATATAGTTGGCTAATAAAAACCACATTGTAAAACTTTAGTTGCTGTTTTCTTAGCACTGAAATGGCCTCCACAAGCTTGTTCATGGCAGAATGAAATAATATTCTGAATTTCATTTTCTAGGACACATCGTCTAACAATTTGATCAGCACAATACTTGAACAAATATGGGTCATTCCAAAAGAAATTCTTTATCTCTGCAAAGAATTTAGCCTTGTCTTGCTTGGTCCAATGCTCTGGAAGTTGACCTGTAACAAGATAATTAACTATATCAGCATACCATGGTAATACTTCCAGTCTCATTAATTGTTCATCTGGAAATGACTCATTCAATATTAATGGCTCTATAATTGTGTCAAAATGGAGACGAGAGAGGTGGTCCGCCACAACATTTTCTGTTCCTTTCTTATCTTTGAATTCCAAGTCAAATTCCTGCAAAAGTAACACCCAATGAATTAGTCTAGCTTTTGCATCTTTCTTTGTGAGAAGATATTTAAGAGCAGTATGATCTGTGAATATAATTATTTTACAACCAATGAGATAAGATCGAAATTTCTTAATGCAAACACTACTACCAACATTTCTTTTTCAGTAGTTGAATAATTCAATTGTGCATCATTCAATGTCATACTAGCATAGTAAATAACGTGGGGAATTCGATCAACTCTTTGTCCTAATACTGCTCCTACTGCATAATCAGATGCATCACACATGAGCTCAAATGGTAAGCTCCAGTTTGGGGGCTGAATGATGGGTGATGATGTCAACAACTGCTTTAGTTTTTCAAATGCCACAAGACATGAATCATCAAAGATAAAAGGTACATCCTTAGCAAGTAAATTGCATAAGGGTCTAGAAACTTTGCTAAAATCTTTAATGAAACGTCTATAAAAACCAGCATGCCCAAGGAAAGATCTTACTTCTCTGACTATTTTGGGTGGAGGAAAATTAGAAATAAGATCCACCTTGGCTTTGTCAACCTCAATACCTTTGCTCGAAATGATGTAACCGAGAACAATACCTTGTTTTACCATGAAATGGCATTTCTCCCAATTTAAGACCAAGTTCTTCTCGATACATCTCTGCAGAACTAGTGTTAGATGATGTAAACATTGATCAAACGAGTCACCAAAGACAGAAAAAAGATCCATAAAGACTTCAAGAAATTGTTCCACCATATCAGAAAAAATGCTCAACATGCATCGTTGAAATGTAGCAGGTGCATTACATAATCTAAATGGCATTCTCCTATATGCAAATGTACCAAAAGGGCAAGTGAAAGTAGTTTTCTCTTGATCTTTTGGTGCTATAGGAATCTGATTATATCCTGAGTAGCCATCTAGAAAGTAATAAAATTCATGGCCTGCTAATCTATCAAGCATTTGATCAATAAATGGTAAAGGAAAATGGTCTTTACGTGTGACAGAATTCAATTTCCTATAATCAATGCATACACGCCATCCTGTAGTCACTCTAGTGGGTATCAATTCATTATCGGCATTGGTAACTACAGTGACTCCTGACTTTTTGGGGACAACTTGCACAGGACTGACCCATGAATTATCAGAAATGGAGTAAATGATACATGTGTCTAATAGCTTAAGGACTTCTGTTCTAACAACTTCTTTCATGTTAGGATTTAACCAACGTTGCATCTCCCTAGTAGTTTTAGCATTTTCATCAAGGTGAATGTAATGCATGCAGTCTACTGGGTTTATACCTTTAATGTTTGCTATGGTTCATCCTAATGCCCCTTTGTGCTCTTTCAAAACATCCAACAACTTACCTTTTTGTTCGTCATTGAGGGATGCTGAGATGATTACCGGTAGAGTCTTTCTTCTCCCAAAAATGCATATTCCAATGTGTTAGGTAATGGTTTGAGCTCGAGTTTCGGTGGTGATTCTAATGATGTGATGAGTTTCTTCTCTGATGGTGCTAGTTGTTCAACTCTTGACTTCCATTTATTAGTATCCATGGATGGTGCTGAGTCAAGCAGGGCGTTGACCTCATCAACCGATCTGTCAATATCAAAATCCAAACCAAAGTGAGTTAAACATGTTTGTAAAGGATCATCACTAAGGTTTGAAAGAAAAGTGTTATCAACTATTATTTCTATTAAATCCACATCAACAATTCCATCATCTGCATTGTGAGGTTGTTTGGCAATGTTGAAGATGTTCAGCTCAATAGTCATGTTGCCGAAGGACAACTGCATATTTTCGGTCCTGCATTGAATGTGAGCATCCGCAGTTGCCAAGAAAGGTCGGCCTAGAATAATGGGGATGTGCTTCCTCGAAACCTGTATTGGTTGAGTGTCAATTACAATGAAATCAACAGGAAAATCAAACTTGTCTACCTGGATAAGCACGTCCTCCACAATACCACGAGGTATTTTCGTGGACCGATCTGCAAGCTGTAACACCACTGGAGTTGGGTGTAATTCTCTCAATCCAAGTTTCACAAATACTGAATAAGGCAACAAATTTACACTAGCTCCTAAATCCAACAAAGCATTCTCAATTGTGTGGTTCCCTATACTACATGAGATAGTGGGGGAACCTAGGTCTTTGCATTTTAAAGGAATTTTATGTTGGAGTATAGAACTAACGTTTTCTGTTAAAAATGCCTTATTTTGAATATGCATATTTCTCTTTTTAGTACAAAGGTCTTTAAGAAACTTGGCATAAGATGGAACTTGTTTAATAGCATCAAGCAAAGGAATGTTAATACTTACTTGTTTGAAGATTTCAAGAATCTCACCTGTGGATTTTCCCTTCTTTCCTTTAGCTAACCTTTGGGGAAATGGAGCTTTGGGAACATATTCTTGTGGGTTGGTTTCTTCTTTCTCCTCCGGTGATGAGTCCTCAACACTCATAGGTACAGATTGATTTTCTTTTGTCACCGGCATCTCCACTTTGTTGTCGACTTCTTTTCTTTTTCGCAAGGTCATGACGGCTTTGACTTCTCCATACTGCTGTGGTGAACTGGTACTTGCTTCATGCACTCCTTTAGGGTTAGGCACTGGTTGACTTGGAAATTTACCTTTCTCAACGGTCATTGCCAAGGTCTGAACTGAAGAAGCAAGTTGTCCCACCATCTTCTCGAGGCTTGAAACTGATTGGGCTTGTGAATTGAAGCCTGCTCTCAACTCATTTCGTAGTCCATCAATTGTGCGGTTCTGTTGCTCAATCGTGGAGTAAGTAACATTCTTGAAATTCTGGAATGCATCCTCCCATGGTCTGGGCTGAGAGGCTTGAGGAATTTGAGAAATTGGTTGCATTGGTGGAGCTGGAGCTGCTAGTCCATTCTGTTGGAGTCCTTGAGACCATTAAAAATTGGGGTGGTCTCTCCATCCAGGGTTATATGTGTTGGAGTATGGGTTGTAATTTGATGGCTTTCTCATTACACCTATGGCATTGGCTTGATCTGAGTATGAGTCATGGTCATGTGGTTCTGTTGATTTAGCAGTCGATAACGATGCTATTTGTCGAGCAAGACCTTCAACCATCTCTTTGACTTCTTTGATTCCCGAAGTTGACTTGCCAATGTGAACCTCATTCACTCCTTTAATTCTTCTAGTATTCCTGAGTGATCGACTCCGTTGTTGGGAATTATCCGCTTGTCACTGGAAGAATTCCCAAATCTCTGATGCACTTTTTGACATTAGCTCTCCTCCACTTGTTGCCATTAGCCATTCTTGCACATTCGGCAGTAATCTCTCTAAAAAGTATTGGCATTGGTGCCATTTCTCATACCCATGATGTGGACACTTCAAGAGTAGCCCATTGAATCGCTCCCATGTTTCGAAAAACTACTCGTCTTCTCTCTGAGTAAACTCTAAGATTTCCCTGCGAATAACATTGATTTTATGCACTGGGAAATATTTATTCAAAAATTTTGTTACAATTTGTTCCCATGATGAAATGCTATTAGCAGGTAAAGTATTTAACCATGAACGAGCTCTATCTTTTAAAGATTGACAAATGGCATGAAAATCATTCAGATGATTATATGGATCCTCATTTTCTAGGCCATAGAATGTTGGGAGACAATTTAGCACACTAGGTTTTAGGTCAAAACTCCTAGTAGCTAGATTTGGGTATCTTATGCATGATGTGCTCAAATTGGCTAAAGGACTGAAATAATCCTTAAATGGCCTCTCCTGTGGTGCTTGTAAATCCATTCCAAATTTATTTTTAATGTGCCTGTGTGTTGAAGTGTTTTTTTCTAATTCAAGGTCTATAGGTTCAAGATTAGGTAATAATGACCTACGACCATGCATGCAAAACAAATAAAATTAAATTAAAGATGGGAACAAAACAAATAAAAATAAAGAAGAGGGAGAAATTACGATACTAACCTTATTGCTCTATTAAAACCTTTCTATAAAAATACACAAAAACAAATACGTGAAATTAAATTAACTAAAAATAAATTAATAAGATAAACAAAAAAAATCAATTGAAAATTAAATTACAGAATTTTTAAGAAGAGAAAAAGAAAAGAAATACTAACCTTTAAATGTAGATTCACTTTTTTTTTCTTTTTTTTCTTTTTTTTTAATAAAAAAATACAAGAAAACAAATAAAAGAAATTATTCACAAAAATTAATTCTATGAATTAAAATTACTTACCTCCCCGGCAACGGCGCCAAAAACTTGTTGTGCAAATTTTAATGTACTCGCAAGCGCACGAATCAATTGTAGTATAGATTAATGGTGACGAGTGTCGATCCCACGAGGAGGTGGATTTTAATTATGTGTAGAATTAGTTTTATAAATGGGTGGTTGGATTTGTGGTGGAAATGATTTGGAATATGCTAAAACTTAAATTAAAATGGCGAGAATAAATTCTAAAATTGAAATTGAAATGACAAGAATAAATTGAAGAGAATTCTATTGAGATGACGTACTTGGGTATCTGGATCCGTATCAAGATGCATCATGGGCTAAATAATCTGTATTAATGCCAATTAAATCATGAGGGAGGAATCTACACCTCATGAACCACGCTCTAATCAATATGGTGCTAAGGGCTTATCGTGCCAAATAATAATAACCTTGTACTAGAGGGCCGGTGAAACCAAGGCGGTACTAAACAAGATTAGTATTATTTGTCGACGAGAAGTCAAAATATCCACAAAAACTAGAGGGGAAGAGAAAATAAATTTACCAAATTAAGCCCATGACACATGTTGAGACTTCAACTTCAACCCAAGCTTGAAAGAGAATTAGCCACTCATAATTGAACTAGGAGCAAAATAAGAATTTATTAAAATACGAAGAAAATATAATATGGAGAAGGAATTACAAAAAATGAATCCCAAAAATGGATTCAGAGATATCAAATTAGGGGGGAGAGGCCCCCTTTTTATAAATACATGGAGTAAATCATGGCTATCGGATTAAAAACAGTTTGGACGCTCAGGATTGCGCCACGTCATCAGTCAACAGTACATAAGAATTTTAGCCCAACAGGATCGTGACACCTCATCAGTCAATGCCACATCATCGGTCAATGCCACGTCATCGTCCGTCTATGTGAACAATGTCGTGAACAGTAACGTATACAGTACCGTGCACGTGAATAGTACCGTACATGTGAACAGTACCATTTTTCCTTTTATGCCACGTCATTTTTCCTTAGTTCAAAAGTGATGTCCGTTTTGCCATCTGATCTCTCGTTTATTGTGAAATGACTATGATGCCCCTAAAATACATAAAATACTTAATTAAAATAAAACAAACGGAATTAAATCAAAAGAAGGTTAAATTCATAAAAGTAAAGGTGTTAGTAAGACTTGAAATGTAAAATGACGGTTTTCTCCTTTATAAATATACATTTTCTAACACTCAACAGTAAGTAGGGTTATTCAATTTTGTCATTCTGAAGCATGAAGTGGCCATTTTTCTTAAAAAAAGACAGCTGCAAAAATATTGCAGTGTGAATCTTATTGGCCTACATTATTTAAAGATTCATATGCATTCTGTAAAGTATGTAAGAATTGTCAAATGGTAGGGTCTATTTCAAAGCGAAACATGATACCTTTAAACCCCATCCTTGTCATTGAAATATTTGATTGTTGGGGAATTGATTTTATGGGCCCTTTTCCATCATCATTTGGATTTGTATACATTTTGGTTGCTGTTGATTATGTTTCAAAATGGATCGAGGCGATTCCTTGTCGGCACAATGATCACAAGATTGTGATCTGCTTTTTAAAAGAAAATCTTTTGAGCAGATTTGGAATACCTCGAGCCATTATCAGTGATGGAGGTAAGTATTTTTGTAATAAGTCATTTGAGTCCTTAATGAAGAAATATGGAATTACACATAAAGTTGTTACCCCTTATCACCCTCAAACAAGTAGTCAAGTTGAATTAGCAAATAGGGAGATAAAACAAATTTTAGAAAAGACAGTTAATCCAAATCGTAAAAATTTGTCTCTTCGACTTACTGATGCACTTTGGGCATATCGTACTGCTTTTAAAACATCTTTAGAAATGTCGCCCTATCGGCTTGTTTATGGAAAATCTTGCCACTTACCAGTTGAACTTGAAAATAAATCGTTTTGGGCCATTAAAGCTTTTAATTCAAATATTGATGATGTTGGCAATGTGCGTAAATTATAATTAAATGAACTTGAGGAATTAAGGAATGATGCATATGAGAATTCCAGAATTATTAAGGCAAGAACCAAATTTTTTCATTACAAAAGAATTTTTCGGAAAACATTTGAAATTCGTCAAAAAGTGTTGCTTTATAATTCTCGTCTTCATTTATTTCTAGGGAAGTTAAAGTCAAAGTGGAATAGTCCATTTTTTGTAAAAAATGTGTATCTATATGGAGCCGTAGAAATTGAGAATCCAAAGGATGGTGTCATGTTTAAAGTTAATGGTCAAAGATTGAAACCATATCTGAAATACCAACCACTTGAAGCAGATATCGAAATCAATTTGAGTGACCCACCAAATTTTAATTAAGCCTTTTCATTTTAACTTTTTGTGAATTTGATTTACTGTTATTTTATCGTTTGAATTGTTTGATTATTTTTTCCTTTTCCCTATGTCTTTAATGGAGTGCATTGTATTGTTTTTAATTGTGAGTTGTTTGACAATTGTTCTTTAGCTCACCAAATTTTTATACTTGTCATGAGTACCTCCATGAGAAGTATCATTTTCGAACATCTTAAAGAACTTTTACATGTAAAATTTCACTTGAGGAAATTGCTCAGATTTTGTAAATCACATCCCATTTGGGATCTACAACCACCAGAGTTAGTATTCCATGTGAAAGATCTAGAAAGACAACTCAAGGAAATAGAGGATGGTATTTATAATCTGCAATTGAAACTTGAGGTAAATTCAATAAAAGGACTAAGCTGAGTTATATTCCTTGTGTGTTTTTATTTTATTTTGTTCTTCTTCTTCACTTTTGGATTTGATTTTGCAGATTTGATTCGTTTTGTTTTGATTCACTCTCCTGTATAAATGGCAGATAACGATACTCTGTAACTTTTTAAGTCGGTATTCTCAGTTTCCCACCATAGCTTAAACATCAATGTCAAGCATGGAAAAAATACAACGAAAATTGCCTCAATGTTTTCCTTCTCTCCCTCAAAATGCTCTTAAGAAGATTTACAAAGCTCGTTGTAAACGACTGTGTTTGTTAATGATCAATGGGATTCCTGCTGACATTCGCTGGTTAATTGAAGCAAAGGTCCGACTGGCAGGTGAGTTATCTGATCCATTCATTTCCTACATGCTTGGTTTTGGTAAAAGTACATTTGTTAAGAAAAGAAAAGCTAAGCGACTTGGCTCTAAATGCCCTAACTGTGTAAGACTTGTTTGTAGAAAACCACGTTGTAAAACTTTAGGAATGGTTTCTGTAAATCGTGAAGATAAAATCAAATTTGTTAAGGATGGCATGAGTAAAGAATCGTTGGATGATATCTTACGATCTCTTGAGACGCATCCGAGCGGATATGTTCAATGTAAAATTCAAATTTTGTGGAACCTGTTACAAAAGGAAAGTGCACAGTTTAGTCTTGAGAATCTGACTCTAAAAGACCATGTTTGCCAGTTTATAAGAAATTGGATGGGAAGCCTATCCTCGACCCATAAAGGGCGTTCAAGCCATTACTGGACATAAAAGGAAGATGTGAGCCACAATCACAACTACCAGTAAATATCCTTTTATTTTACTGTTCTTTTATCTTTTGCATTATTATTATTATTGTGTGTTTTTTTTATGTCTAATTACTATTCGCTTTTTCTTTTCACTGTTTGCCTTTAAATTATTAAGGTAAAAGCTTCATGCGTCATTTGACAAACACATCACCCCATTTACAGATGTATATCATTATGTCTATCACTAAGATCCTTAAATAGGAGCTCATTTTCAAGCATTCACAAATTGTTTCTTTTTAGAATTGTTCTAATGGCAAGCATAAACTTCAAGTAAACCACTAAAGAACATTTGTGTGTTTTCTAGATTTCGCTATGGAAAGTATAAGGAGTTCGTTCAGGCAGCCATAGATCTTGGTCGTACTATAACAGAGAGGAAACTACATCTTGTATATGAAGGAGGTGACTGAGGGCTATCAAAGCTTGTCTCTAAAGCTGCTTTCGTTCGAGGAAGCCAAGTGCTAGGCATCATTCCAAAAGCCTTAAAACCTTTAGGATGTCTACCAGACCCATAAACTGGAGAAGAGTTAGTTGTCTCAGGTATGCAAGAAAGAATATCTAAAATGTTAAATCATGCTGACGTTTTTATTTTCTTGCCTGGAGATCTTCAACTTTAGAGGCGCTAATTACATTTGCTTTTTGGGCCCATTTGAATATCCATAAAAAACTCATCGATTTGTTAAATGCAGTAACTCTCATAAAAAGTGTAAATTAGATTTAACTCTCCGTTTGTAAATATTTTCTACAGTGGTCAGGTGATATATTCTAAACTCTACTCCTTTCTGTAGACATTGAGGACAATGTCTCCTTCAGGTTGGGGGGAGGGAATAGTTGATAATTATGGAATGTCTCAATCCTGTTAATGTTTTTACTAATTTTTATTGTAAAGACTAACTTTGGATAAAAATTTGAGTCGAAGATGGCAGAATATAGAATATAGTGTCTCTAGAAACGCATCTTGTTAATTTTAGTGTTTTGTTCTTAAAAAAAATTGTTTTCTAACTTTTTATTTTTTGTCTTTTTCTCTTAATCATCTCCTTTAAGTTTCTGCAATCAGTCCCAATTTTTAATATTTCTTTAAAAAAAAAAGAGTTTTCTTTTTCGGTGTGATCTTTTAACATTGGATAACATAATGATTTTCAAATTTTGGTATTTGAATTATCTTTGGCCTTGAGTTATGTTACACTATGCTTTCCCTTTTGCATGTTGAAACGTAAATTGAGAAATTTGATGAGTAAAATTGATTAAGTCATTTGGAGGAATGTACATGATTTGAAAAGTCCAAGTGAGTTTTTGAGCCTATTATCCTTGGAGAGTAACCTTGTTTGCCTATACAGCTTTACAATTTATTGTACAAGATCTCAAATTTTCTTTAAAAAAAGAAAAAAAAAGTTTGCGCAGCCGCATCTAAAAATCTATTGAACTAGTGGATATGAAATATTATTTAGAGCCCTAAAAGATGACAGAAGGTCATCTTTGATCCGTTTGAACCTTTCTAGCAAACCCTATTATAAAGAATCCATAGTTAACCCCTTTGAGCCTTTGAAAAAAAAAAAACTTTTCCTTTGATAACCTATTATCTTATCCCACTCCAATGTGGATTATCACCTTATATTTTATGTTTTCCACCACCCAATTATGTTTGAAAATAGGGATGATTATGTATTCCTAATAATGGTGTTATGAAAAAAAGAAAAGGATATGTATATAAAAAAAAAAGAGAAAACAATTCCAAGAAAAAAAAGCACCTTGTAATCTCTAAAAAGTCTCCTATTTTTCAAACATATATTTTTGTTTTCCATATTACCTTTTTTATTAGTCGTGACCCTAACCTACGTTACGTCCTAATAAAAGTCCTTTTTATTTTTGGGAACTATAGTCTAAAGTAAAAGCTGGTAATATGGACTAAAATATGTGGTGATGCATAAAAATAAAAATAAATTTTGCCAGTAATTCCTTGGACTTGAGATCATTTTATTTATAAGCTGTGGGCATTATTTTTTTTTTATCTTGGTGAGAATGTGTAATATTGTTTTATTATTCTCTCAAATCTACTATTTTTAGAGTGACAATTTGATTTGGGGTATATTTTCTTTTGAGAGAGTCACTCTTAATCGTGAGGTTTTGAGGTTTGATGTGTCATTTTTAAAAGTGACTTGATTAATGTAGCTCTGATAATTGATCATTTTACATGATTTTACATAATTGTTTTGTGCGGGTGTGATTTTCTTTAGGCTGAAAATAATGTTTATACTTTTATTTGATTGTTATCATTAATGTGATGAAAGAAGTAAACACAATTTTTCAAAAAAAAAAAAAAGATTTTCAATTTGAGTTTGAAATTTTACTAAACTTTTATCGCTTAAATTGCTAGGGCCTAGTAATAAGCTCGTTGGGAGGTGTGATTGACACAAAAAAGTGTATATTTAATAAGGTTAAAATTATTAATTTTTCACTTATTGTGTCGATTAATGTGCTCATTATTTCTAAATTATTTTAATACTCCACAAATATATTTTATGTTAAATTAATTCCTATTATGTTAATTTTTAACTTGTAAATATTTTTCAGGAATAAAGATGGAATTGGAGTTGAAAGCGAGAACAAAGAAGAACAACTGGAGCAATTTAGAATTCATCAATCAAGGAGATGTTATTAAAAAAAGAAAAAAAGAAAAACAAAGATTGGCAAGCATGTTGGTGACGCCTCCTGACCATCACACATTTCAATTAATATATATATAATATAAAAATAAAATAAAATATTAATATTAATATTAATAAAAGAAAAAAAAGAAGATGCTTCCCTTGCCTATAAAAGGCAAGAGGATGCAAGTCATTGAGGAGGGAGCCAAGTTCTGAGAGAGAGTGATAGCCAAGGGTGTAGCTGAAGAATTTCTTTCTTTGTTTATTTCTTTTCTTTTCTTGTTTCCGTCTGTATCAATTTTCTTTGTAACATATTTCAAAAGTTTATCAAATAAAAAAAGTGTTGTGTTTTCTTTCAATATGAGTAGCTAATTTTATTAAGCTGAAGTGAAGGGTGAAGCTCAATGTTTCAAACTATTAAATTTATTATTTTCTCAAACGAGTTTTTAAGTTTATTATTATTTTCTAGTTATTTTTATGTCATGTTAATTTATAAATTTCTTTGGATCTGTATGGTATTTTGACATAATATCGACACATTAATATAGTATGGCACATTAGGTATTTTATTCTATATTTATCCACACACATAGAATTAAATGATATAATAATTAACTGGTAAAAGTGAGGCAAAATATAAATGAGAGTATTAAAATTATAGTTTAAATACTGAGAGTAGATCCCGTAACCTTAGCATATTTTTAAATTGTTTTGAAATAATTTATTTTCTCCATAATTAATTTTCTTTGTTTAACAAATTACCAACTAGATTTTAAAATTCCTTGTGGTTCGACCCCAGACTCACCGAGTTATATTATAACTAGACACTCTTATACTTGGGAGTAATACACTTTTGAGTTGTGTCAATGCATCAAGTGAAGTAACAAAATCTCTAAGTTGTAAAGAGTGAAAAATAGGAGTTGTAGTTGGTGAAGAGTGTTGTTGAAGAAATAAAATAGTGTGTTTTTTAAGTGTTTAATTTGTTAATTCTCCAACACAATGAGGTCCTAATTCTTTCCTTAACAACTGCTGCACCTGAAGTGCGTTAACTAGAGTCTCTCCAGTGCAATTATATAATTACTCATTACCTTTTTGTTCTTGATTTTCTAGTTCATTTTTTCTTAGCTAACTGGCTTATGTTATTCTAATATTTACTTAGTAATTTGGTAAAAGGAATTGAAAGGCACATCATCCTTGCCTACAACTTCTTTGATGGAGTAAAGGGGAAGAAGAATTTCAGAACCATCACTGTCCATGGCAAATGTATTAGAAAAGTAGTTTATTAAGAATAATGGAGCTTTCCAATACTCAGAAGGCTTTTTACTCGATTTTACTTTTTCTTTATTTTCTAGCTTTTATCTACACTAGGGATCGAAATTCGTACTATCCTTCTTATTAATGTCATGTCAAATTTAAGTAAATACAGATGCGATCCATTTATTAATCATGCTAACCAACTTAACACATTTAATAAAAAATAAAAAATTAGTTTAAAATAACAAGTCATATCAATCTATTTATTAATCATGCAATTTATACCAAAACGAATTTAAAAAATTGTGCCCTATCCATGTCGTATTATCGTGTTATGATCTATATTGCTACCTCTACTCTAGTTCTATTTGAATACTATTGCAGTGATGTTGGATTTAATTCGTGAGTTTAAGGAACTTTGGTACTTTACCACTTGGTTGGTGTCCAATAAGCTTTAAAATTTTCCCTCAACTGCTGCTGCACTTGAAGTGCATTAATTGGATTCCTTTAATGCAATTATGTAATTATTCATTACTTTTTTATTCTTGATTTTCTGTTCATTTTTTCTTGGCTGGCTGGCTTATTTTATTCTAATATTTACTATGATTTAGCAAAAGGAATCATCCTTGCCTAAAACTTCTTTGATGGAGTAAAGGCGAGGAGGAATTTCAGAACCATCACTGTCATTGGCAAATGTGTTGGAAAAGTACTCTCTTAAGAATATCGAAGCCTTCAAATACTCAGGGTTTTTTTTTTTTTACTGGACTTTACATTTTTATCTATTTTCTAGTTTTTATCTACACTAGAATTCGTAATTCTTAGTATCCTTCTTGTTAATGTCATGTTAAATTTAAGCAAATATGAATACGATCTATTTATTAATCGTGTTAATCCATTTATCATATTTAATAAAAAATTTAAAATTAATCTAAAATATAACAAGTCATATCAATCCAATAATGCAATTTATATCAACAAATATTTAAAAAGATTGTGTCATATCTATGTTGTGTAATCCCGTCATGATCTACATTACCACCTCTAATCTATTTGAATACTGTTGGCATCTCTGTTTTTAATATTTTTTGCAGTGACGTGGATTTAATTCGTGATTTTAAGAAACTTTGGTACTTTACGACTTGGTTGGTGTCCAATGAGGTTATAAATTTTTCCTCAACTGCTACTGCGCCTGAAATTGGAGTCCTCTAGTGCAATTACATAATTATTCATTACTTTTTTGTTCTTGATTTTCTAGTTCATTTTTTCTTGTTAGTTTGTTTATTTTCACTATTAGAAAGATAGCTTTTACTGATACATGTCTTGTGACACTTTTTTAAAAAGTATCAATAATTACATATGTTTGGGCCATTTTCCGTGTTTAACAACCAAGTGTCACTAATTACTGATTATGTGGTGTTTGTAGATTAAACATCAGAGATCGTCGACACTAAGGTATCAGAAACAACAAAAGAAAATCTATTTTTGTTTTAGTTGCGACTCAAACCTAGGACCCAAAACTAAAGTGTTTTATGTTCAACCAACAAACCACCAGGCCAAATTCATAAATTAGTTTGTGTTGAACATGTTGAAATTATCAAATTAAATTAATATAGAAAACAACAATATAAAAGCAAAAGCAAAACACCCGAAATCAACATAAACATAAAATTTCCTAACTCCTAAATCCATGGCCAGCCGCCTCATCTCTCTGGCGATATCCTTCTTCTTCTTCATACCTCTAAAAATTCTCTTCTTCGAGCCCTAAAATTCAAGGGTCCATGCCATAAGAAATCCTAACACCACTGCTCATATTCTAAGACCCATACCATACGAAACCCTAACGATCTACATTATGTAAAACATCCACCATGCCGCTATGCCACAAGCTCACAAGACCCACTTTAGATCTCCACATTTTGTTCACCCTACTCGAGTGCACACCGCCCCTCTCGCTTCGACTTCTCGGGATTTCTTGTTAGATGAAGTTTTGTTTTCTTCCGCTAATTCAATCTTCGACTGCCGTAAATTCACCAAATAAAAGAGATTATGGTTAGATCAGTTCGTGTGAACTCCATCACGATGGACAAATCATGTGCGAGGTCCAGATGCTATCGTTAAAGGTCAAATCGCTATTTTAGCCTCAACTGAGATTTTAATTTTGTTTTTTGAATTGGAAAATTAATGCTTTGAATTGTATTGTGTTAATCTCCTTGGATTCGCTTAACTGAATTATTACGTAAACTAAATGAAAGGTCAGATCATCATTTCTTAGTAAAATCTGTAGTTTTATTTATTAAGTTTTGGGTGGTAGTCTGTCGATGTGTTAACTTTATACTTGGATGAAGGTAAACAGAGTTACAGTGGCTAGGACTCACAGCACATGTAATGAATCATTGTAAATTGATTCTTAAGTTTCCTAAAGGCACTAACAATGGGTAAAGGTTTTTCATGTTTAGATAATTTCGTTCTAATTGGATTAACATACCTTAGCGTAGCTAATTCCTATGTGACTTATTGACACAAATGGACACTTTTAATTTGAAGTGAACTAATTAAGCAAGCTTTTCTTTTTCATTTAGGTTAATACGATCAAGTTGAGGTTATCATCTATTTATGAATATCATTTCTTCCAGATGATTATTTCCTTATTCCTCTAAAATGTTCAGTTGGTTACTACTTCTTTCACAATGAATTATAAAAGATTGCTTTGAAAGCGAAGACTCTGGTAGTGTGATTGTTGTCAATATTAGGAAAATCGATTATGCCTTTGTGAAACTTGTGGAGCTTTGATTACAGCTTCTGTTGTTTCTCTTGTCTTGTAGGAACTATGATCATGCAATCTCATCTTTACAAACTCTTTCCATTTGCTATTGTACCATTGAGGCTTATATAAAGGTATAGAAGCCACTTGACACAGCTTAAAAACTTTTAAAATAGTGGAGAAGATCAACTTTTTGTTTTATAATAACATAATTTTTCATTTGCTCTCATCAGAGGTGAGAAACGTTGCAGATGATGCTTCAATGGCTCCAAGTTTCATTATGACATTATTTCATTTCAGTTATTTATTTTCTTTACATTATGTCATTGCAAGCTGCTGGTCTAATAAATAAAAAATGAGAAATTCCCTTCTTTCTTCAATGCCTTCCCAGCTTTACTACTTTGGCAATGGTACTTTCCATTAGTTTTCTATGAAGCTTGAGTATAGCCTAATACAAAATATTTATTTTTGCTTGGAGTTAATTTTTTACTGGGTTTTTAATTTAATGGATAGACACATTGTGTGTTGTGATGATATTTAATTTTGTTCTTTTTTTATTTTTTCTTTTTAAATTTTCAGGAAACGATGGAGTTCAGATGCCATATTTGGCCAATTCCATGCAAGCTGATAGCCCAGTGTATGCTTTCTTTCTATCCTTCAAACATTAATACACCATTTTAAGTACTTAAAATGAATACAAGATATTTAAAGATGCTGCAGAGTGCAGGGAAATGGCAAAAGCAAATTTTTTTTTTTTTTTAGTGATTATGGACTATGGTGTTTGCTGGAATAATCAAAAGCTTTTTTTTTTTTCAAAGATTAGAGAAGTACTTGCTCGTTTGATCAAATTCAACCAGCCATTTATCAACATCAACACTTAAAAAGAAGGAAAAAAAAATTATCGTGCCCTCTACTTTTGTCTTGGCTTTTTATCAAACATCACAGCATGTCTTGTTTGCGGTGGTCTTGGCTTGCATTTTATGTTCTTTTCTAACTTTATTGGTTGTCTCTTATGGACACGTGTGTAGTAGTGTGTGTGTGTGTGAGTGAGTGAGTGAGTGTATATATGATCATCAATTTCAATAAAACATGCATGATATATGATAATTTTTCAGCTTATTGAATAATTATTTCTTAGTCTTGACTTCCTTTCCCTATTTTTTGTTCCTTTTTCTTCTCAAGAAAACATACACATTATCGTAGATTCCTCTGCCATGTGAAAACTAAGACAGCCCAACATGAGGTTAAAGCGTTAACTTGTGATTTTTATTTATGAATATAGTGATTTTTTGGTAAAAAGGTATTAAGATTAATGATATAAAGCCTTTGTTTGTAAAGTCTTGGTTTGTGAATTCAAAGGGGGTGGAACTATATGAATTAAAGATTGCCTTAGAAACATAGAGAATATGCATAGCTTTAAGAGGTACATCTCTTAATTGCCTTGAACTCTATATTTATTATGAATATTCTGGACTAGTAGCTCCATCAATACAATGGCTGAAATGTTTCATTATTCTAGTAGAGTAATTTGGAATGAGTTGACACTAATTGCATTATGTTGTATTAGATATTAAATTTTATTATGAATTTTTTTAGCTGGAAAATCATTGTCTTTTATATAATGAGAAATAAACACACTTTCTTGATACTAGATGTTATACTGAAAACTTGAATGCTATAATTTGCTATCTCACTCTCTCTTATTCATATATATATAAGAGAATGAATTCATCATCACTTTTTTAAAAAAATTTATATCAATAGTTAAATATATTCTACCTTATTTCTAATCAAATGAGTTACAACATTCTTATTCTCTAATTTTCCTTTAAGATAATTGAGTTGATCTATTCACAGCTTATGAATTTTTTTTTTCGACCAAAATATGTTTATTTCTATTAAATTTTGTCTTTGTATTGCTTGTTAATTTATTTTGCAACTGTTGGAATTTGGCAACCAATTTCTTTTCCTTTTTCTTTTATTTGTTTGCAGATATGATTAATATGTTTAAAGTGTTTCTTCTTCAACTTATATCCCTAACCCATCAAATTCATTGAATGAAGAAGCTGTCCGTGATAATGCATGATCGTAGTACTTATGTTCATGGAGTGAAAAATAATAATCCTTCTAAATTTGGTAAATTTAGCTCTTAAATTCAGCTACGAGTAGAAGGAATTTGATTGGATAATAGCAGTTAAGATTATTCAATTATAAGAATAAAATATCTTGTAATAAGACGTCTTTGTGTATTGAAGTATTTGGATTGTGTAATATATATTGATAATATTTAAATGTTATGAAAGGTTTTGATATATAAATTGATTTTTGTTCTTATTTCTCACAGCCTTTTAATTCTATCAACAAATCAATGGGCAACATGTCATTTTATATAATTATTTTTTTAAATAATAAATAAAGTAGTGATACTATAGTAATAGTAATAACAAATACTAATATAGTATTGTAATATTTTGATACCATGGTGTTATGATTTTAGTGATACTATAGTAATAGTAATCACTGACACCACTTACAAGTGTCACTATTTTTCTTACTCCCAGATTACTGACACAATTAACAAGTGTCAGTGAAAGTAATTTCTGACACTATTCTAAAGTCAATAAAGACCATTTTTCTAGTAATGTTTATTGTAATGTTTACTTATGATTTAGTAAAAGGAATTAATAGGTATATTATCCTTGCCTACAAACTTCTTTGATGGAGTAAAGGGGAGGAGGAATTTCAGAACCATCGCCGTCCATGGCAAATGTATTAGGAAAAGTATCAAATTGTTGCATAAAAGGAAATAAGTTTGCCATTTTATGAGCAAATTAGATGTTATACCATTACACTGGGTTAGTCTTATATTCTTCTTCATTTTTTTTTTTAGCTCCTAAATGTAACTTTTAACTTTGTATTTTTTCTTCTCTTACAAAAATAGAAGGAAAAAAATGTGAGGATTGGCTGGGCTGATGCAGTGATGATCTTTTGAAGCTTTATTGTTGTAATATCCCATATCGCTAGCGAGTGAATTTTAAAACTAGTTCATAAACCTTAAGTTATCCTAACTAACACATTTTGCTTGCAAAATCCAAAAACAAATCTACGATGAGCTGTGTTCCCTAAACAAACAATGTCTATTTTGTTGTTGGTCCCAAACTTTTACAATTAGTATAAGAGCCAACTAGTGACCCAATGTGTGGATGGATATATTATGTTATTGATCGCTATACACTTAGCTGAGCTTTGTTGATTGCTTCTTCAATAGAACCGGCAGAGGTGAAAAAAAATTAATGAAATAAGATTTAAGCACCATCTCAATCTCATCAAGGTCTTCTACCCAATGGTTGTTATCATTTAAAATGCCATTTATAAAATTTCTTCCTTGTTGTGGCTTAGGCATGGAAAAATTTGTGCTTTTATCCGTAATTCTTAGCTGACTTTAGACCTCTAATGCCAATATTTTTTCAAAAAATATTTGTATAACAGCTGCTTCACCTGCTTCATCTCACAAGGATTGATGTTTTCGATAGGGCCTCTTTTGAGATCTTCCAATTTGCCTAGAAGTCTTTTAATTTCTTTCTTCGGTTACCAAAACAATTACAACTCCAGGCTTTCAAATTCACTTGGACGCCAGAATTTTTGACAAGAATGTAGAAGCTGGATCAGTGGAGATGTAAGCATTGTTAGCACTCATATGTCTTGGATTATGTTCCTGCACTCATCGTATTGACTCTAAAACTCTTCATAGTGAAATCTTATTGACCTATGCATACTTCTCCTTCCCGAATGATGCTTTATTCTATAGTTCACATTAATTATTATTGGGCAGTGATCAGATCCTATTGTGTTTATGTGAGTGACAAAAGAGCCTTTGAAGAGATTATTCAATTGGTAAGTGTATACAAGTTGTTCCAGCCTTTCTTCCATCAGGGCCATAAAGTCCATTACAGTCTGCATCAATCAGCACACAATCCTCTATAGTTCCCTTAAAATCATTAACTGCTTCTGCACTCTAGACAATCCTTCTCTTTTTTCCTGTGACTTTAAAATTTCATTAAAATCACCACCATATCACCAAGGGATGAAAAACTAGAATAGAGGCTTCTTCTAAATTGCCATATAAACAAACAAAAAAAATTCCATGTTAAACCATCATCGTTCACAAAAAATGTGTCAATATGGTGTATACTAAAAGGTGAAGCTTGTCTTTCAACAACAAAATAATTGGAAAATTATGACTTCACTTGAACTTTCTATATTTGTTGCTTTATCATTTTAGTTTCACATAAGAAAATTATTTCTGGCTTCTGTGAATGGAGAACATTATACAAAGCATTGAATGTTCGAGTATTCCCCAGGCTCTAGATGTTCCAACAAAGCGGCTTCATTTTTCTCAGTGACACGCTGTCGTTGAGACAAGTTTGTGAGATTCCTCAACAAAGGAGCCATAAAAAAAATCTAAACAAGAAAAAGTATTACCAACGAAACATTCTACTATTGAAGTTTCAGAGAATGGGTCCGTGAGTTTACACATTTTTTAACTGAACTGATCTGCTTTTATTGTGTTTATAAGACGTTTGCGGCTTGCAGCATTATGTAAAGAACAAACATTTGAAAGCCCTTAAATTCTCGCCATTTTTTCCGCCTTTTTTTACTGCAAGCTGCTGTGTCTAAATTAGGCTAGTAATTTAGCAGGGGCTCTCCTGGCTAAGTTGGTTGATCTGATAGCCTATGTGAAAAGGAGATATTCTCTATAGTAGATGGCCGGGCTGCTCCCCTCCCGATGAGTAAACAAGCGTCCACCAGAAAGCAATAAGAAAGACACCAATAAGGCCCACAAATCGCTTAGAACGGGTTATGAAGGCGCAATAATGTTTGCATTTGAAATGATGACATCTGGTGCTGCCAACTCAATGAAGAGCGAGGCTACGTTTGTTATTCTCGTGGATTGCCCTATTTCTTTACCCCAATTAATACTAATGGTTTTTACTTTGTTTCCGCCGTTCCTTCACCTTTGCTTTCAAGCTATTTATTTACCCCAATTTGTCGCTGTCCTTCATTAAATGTAGTCTCTGAAATACCTCTCACTTGCGTTGCTTGTTGTGCATCAATCGGCATGTTATCATCATTTCTTCCAGAGACATCTTCCATATTTCTAGAACAAAATTTTTCATCAGTTGAGGATTTTTAAGTGTTGCCTTTTGCTCAAAAGTTGGAATAAAGATAGGCCTTGAATTTTTCTTTTTGCTTCTTACTTGTTTTAATTTTTTCGCTGGTGTGATGATCCTCAACCATGGCCCGTATTTATCATTATGTGTTGGATGGGGGATATTTTGAGTAACAAGGACAAACGCATTCTCTCTACACATGACCAATTCTGCCACTGAGAAAACAGAAAATTAGTACTCTTTCAAAAGATAGTAGTATTTGGATACTTTATCATGATCTTCTAATCACACTTTTAGGCCTCTTTTTAAAGGCTTAATAATGTCTAATTTCACCCAGTTGCGCATGAACCTCTTCAAACATAAGTCTGACATTCCCATATTTATTTCTTCAACATCACCTCATCATTTGCCCTAGAAATAACCACATCTTTATTTATACAGTACACAAGCTAATTATGGATCTCAACCCAGATGGATGCATGCGTGAAATCCTGCTGAGTTAAATACGCAATACCTAATGGTTCTATTAAAATAATGAGAGAATGATCAAAGCTCTAGGGGCCAGTACAATACACCTTTCTACAATCAACCTCTGATGAAAATTCAAAAATGAACTTATTACTGCCCAAACTCTCAACTCTACGACTACCGATTGGTGTCAACTCACCTGTAGTATAGAGTGAAGTGCTTCTTTATATACCGTCTTAGTAGATAAGACTTTTCTAAGCAAGCATTTTTCTACTTCTCTCTTTCATTTCTCTTTGAGATCTCCACTGATGGTTATAATCTCACCATCTTCGTTTGTTAGAGTGTGGGAGAACAGAGTTTTGTAATTTCATCTTTTGCCATTATATTATTGTGTGGTGAAAGATAATGTAACACTTGAAATTTTGTTTAATTTTTGTTTTTGAAAAAAAAATTATGAGAGGAGAAGAATTCTTGCGTGTAGACACTTTCTTTCCTTATTAATAAGGATTGTTACACTTAATTAGGGCTCATGAGATCATTTTGGAAAATATTTAATTTTTTTCCAAAGTTAATATGTTTCTTATGGCTCCCTATAAATTCATACTTATTGTTACCTCTTTTATAATCTTAAACTTACAGCGGCATTTTTTTTCTCTCAACTGCTCATCACTCTTTTGTCATACCCTAAAATTTGAACTCTTTATGAGGAGAGAGTCTTAACGGTTGGTAAGTCTTACGTTTCCTATACTCTACTAGATTACCTATAGTTGTGTTCTACTAAGAGTCTTATCTTGTATGATTTTAGATTGTTATAGACAAAGCATGATTTAGGATGTGTTTAAGTTGTGTTTAGTGTGTTAATTTATTGTTGAGTCATGTTAGTTAATCTTTAATGCAATAAACACACTGAACAATTTTGGACAGTATGAACATCTCAAAATAAAACATAATTGTATGAATGATCCTTTGGAAGAACCGTATCTTTTTGCAAACTAGACATATAGACTTATCAAATGAATTTTATTTAGTAAGATTTGACATTGTTTTCGATTTTATATGGATTTTTGAAACCGACACTATTGCATTGGAAAACTGTGATTTTGGCAAATCAACCAAATTTACAAAATTATTTGTAGTGCTAAACAAACTCAAAAAATTCTGAAACTTTAAATAGAGACTAATATATGTGTCTAGTATTTCCAGTTTTAGTTTCATAATTTTTTATTAATATATAATTTTATAAAAATATTGGAACCCAAACTATTTTGTTAAGGCACTGTGAGACAATTTTTAACTTGTTAAGAAACAAATAATTTTGAAAATATGCTTGGTTTCATATGGGAGATACCCATGGATGTTCAGAATAGTTCTGTATAATATTATGTCGTTCTAATTATTATATTAAGAGTTAAAAGTCAGATAATCAGACTTGTACAGGCATGAATTAGAAAATCAGATTCTTGGAATAAATTTTTAATAGTTATATCTTGCATTTGTTTAAAGTATTTGAGGTGCTTGAGCCTGTTAGAAGTTTAGAGATATGTTAAAATCATTGCTTTTATCGAGGTAAGTAACTTCATTCCTAATATACTAGATATATTTGATTATTTTGATATTATTATAAGTACGTGCGTTATTATAGTTCTTAAAAAATTAATTGATTTTCATAACAAAATTAGTTTATGTAAATGTTTTCAAATCTAAATTTTTTTTGTGATTTTAAAAAATATTATAAATGCCTTTAAATGTATAATTTATTTTAATAAATGATTATCTGTTATGAAATTATCCATAAAATGCTTGCAAACCTAAATACTTGTTATGATCTTTTACGAATCCGATATGAATATTTTGTTCACATATTCGATTAAGATTATCTACGAAAATTTATATGGGGGCCACCTCTTGAGGTTGTATGAGGGCCACCTCTCGAAGGCTAAAGTGACACGAAGTGCCACATGAAATTTGCTACACATGAAAAATGAATTTAAATATTTTGACTCATTGTCCGTAATCATTCTGATTTTGATTCTAATCGTATTATACAACACATATGTTCTGTACCAGTACTGAGTTTTTGTTCTAAGTGTGCACATGATATTATGATTATGATTCTACTTATGGCCTTGTCATTGGGAGTATAAGTGACATTATGTGACATGAGCCAACTTTGCTTTTTGTATATATGCTATATTATTTGCTCCCATGATTAATTATGCTTTTGATATTCTGCATTACTATGAATTTATGTCATCTTGTTGTAATATGTCATTTTATGAAATTTATAATATCCAATAAACCTAGTGTGTTGTAAATGGTTTTACTTACCGAGTTGATAGATTGCCCTAAGTTATTACTTTTTGTAAATTGAGTAGCTTCTTGAGAATTGTTCTTATCTTTGAAGTTAGATATTCATTTACTTTTACTAGTTGAATAAGAGAATGATGAACTTATGTTTCCCTTAAGTTTGTCTTTTTATGACTTTATATTTAGAGAGTTTGAGACTTTGGTTATATTTCTATCTTTAGGAGAAAATATTTAGTATTAGGTTTGTAGATTTGTCAATTTGATTATTAAAATCTGAGGTATTTCAGTTTGAGGTTTTTGGTGTAAGAATTACAATTTATAAGTATGTGCTTCGCACGTTAGATTTAGGGTGTTACAGATAAGGAGAGAGATACTTTAATGAGTAGATGTGAGAAAGAAGACTAAGTTAACGAAATTGTTGGCAAGTGACGGTGAAAAGAGAAAATCCAACTATGAAAGGAAGAACCTAAAAGAGGACAAGAGAGAACCCAAGCGGTGGTTGGATATTGCTTCTACGAGAGAAGAGTTCAATTTTTTAGCTCATATTAACCATTAATAAAATGAAAAAAAAGTATCCTTTTGCACCAAACCCATCCCAAAAAATAATAATAATAAATAAACACTAACTTTTAACTTCTCGTTGCTCTTTACATTATTAATTGATTTTGTCCTTAATTCTTGGATAAAATTTTTATTTGATGAATGTGGGTTGAGTGATACTTGAATAATAGTTTTGTTAGATGAATGCGAGATGGGAGAAATGCAAAATGTTTTGTTGGAGTGTGAAGTTGTGGTTTGGCCATTGCTTCTAGTTTTGAGTTTCATTTGTTCTAAATTTTGGAGACATTATGGTACAAAAAAAAATTGTAAATAGTTGATATTATAAAAGAAAGAAAAGTGAAGTCTTTCTTTGAAGTAAAAGTTAGAAAGTGATTTAGATGGCTAAAATTCCCTAAACTTTTTGGATGTGCCACTACTTGTACGTATCTCAAATAGGGAATCTCAAACAATAGGGCAGTCGTATTTTGTCGGGCTATTTTTAGGGACCTCCTTTAAGATTTAGAGTATTGACAATCTGATAGAAAATATTCACATAATTACAAGGACCTCCTCTGATGTTAATACAAAAATATGTATGAGGTTAATATAAGGGGCAAACACGTAAAAGTAAATTTAAAATTTAACAAAAGTAAAATTCAAACAAAACTTGCTTGGATGTACGAGAATTAGAGACATAAACTCACTATTCCACTATTACCCAATTACTATCGTTACCCAACAGACAAATGAAAATGAATTTTTTCAAAAAATGCACTCGACTTCGAAAACACAGCTTACACAACAAAACCCAATTTCATTTTCATTGTTGGAGAAGAAGCAATCACTCATCTATTTTCATCTAATGCATGAGATGACATCATGTGTTGGTCCAAAGCTTCCACAAAGTGAGTATCACCGACGGCCAGTGTCTGTCGCAATTAGAATTAGATCACAAAAGAGGTTAGTCTTCGAAATACAGCTTGCTTCCTTGAATCAGTGGCTTACGACTTTTGTTGATTAAAAATAACAATGGGTATGTTTCAATTAATGAATATATTGCTGGATGTTGTTTTTATTTGGGGTTGTTGGTGTTGAGTTGAAAAAATAGTTGGGTAATGACTGATAATAGCTATTGCGTAATGACCTAAGAGCTTCGTAAGTAGTACAGAAGTGTATAAATAATGAGTTTTGACTTCCTTTGTAATGTGATTGCTCAGTTTGGGGCCAACTGCAGCTTCTTTTGAGGCTCAAGTCTTGTTTCCTTTTCAAACACGAGTTCCAATGATCTGATTTGTTCATCACTAAACCTCTTCTTGTTCTTGCACTTTTTCTTTCTTGTTGTCGTTGTTGTTGGTGTTGAGTTGAAAAAATAGTTGGGTAATGACTGATAATAGCTATTGCGTAATGACCTAAGAGCTTCATAAGTAGTACAGAAGTGTATAAATGATGAGTTTTGGCTTCCTTTGTAATGTGATTGCTCAGTTTGGGGCCAACTGCAGCTTCTTTTGAGGCTCAAGTCTTGTTTCGTTTTCAAACATGAGTTCCAATGATCTGATCTGTTCATCACTAAACCTCTTCTTGTTCTTGCACTTTTTCTTTCTTGTTGTCGTTGTTGTTGTGATCTCGTTCATGTAGTTGTATGGCTCAGCGGTCGGAGAATATTTACCCCTATCTAACATCTTTAGTTGGAATTTGGGCTGGTGACTAGATAATTTTGTATATTCTAATTTCAAAACAAATTCATTCAAATAGGGGGTTGTGTTCTGGGGGATGTTTAAGCTGTGTCAAGTGCTCTGTGTCATGTATTAATTTTATTTGCTTATTGTCTGCACAAGTGCACATCACGGTTTTGTTTCCAAGACTGACATGGGTTGGGTTTATCACTTCTCCATTTATATCCAACCTGGCCCATTCTTCACAATTTTTTTATTAATTAATTATGCATATAATTTTTTTATCCATTGAGTATTTTGGTGTGAATTCTATTATCCATCAATTTATCATGTAAATAAAAATATATTTTAGTGGTAAGGGTATTTTTAAAATTTCAATAGTCAAATAACGATTCACTTAACAGAATATTAACATCGGGAAAGGTCTTTATAATTACGTGAATATTTTCTATCAAACTGTTAATAATCTAAACTTTAAGGGAGGTCCCTAAAAATTATCCTCTTTTTTTTTGTCCTTCTGTGTTAGGCTGCTACTTGCGGGCCCAATTTACCACGTGCGCAAGGTGCTTCCTCAATCCGAATGCCACGTGACCAACAAAAACCACGCCCACACCGCAGCAGACAAGCATACCCACTGTTTTTTTTCCATTCCAGATCATCAAACCAGCAAATTCTCGACTTTTGCTCATTAAAAAAAAAAAAAAAAACCAATTTTATGGAGTAAATACGAATAGGTCCTTAAACCCTTGTACAATTTAATGAGTGCCTTATTTTTCTATTTATATAAATAAGTCCTTAGTTAATCTCTTAATAAAATAATTCAGTATCATTATTCATGTGTTTGATTAGCTAAAAAGAGGGACTTCAAGTCACTAGGATTTCAGTTTACTCTTAAATCATGTAATGTTTATTGTTATTCTTTAATTAAAATATCTTTAAATAGATGTGATTCGATTGTATATTTAGTTTGAATGTTTTTTAAAATCTCGTATACTTTTTTATTTTTTTGAAAAAATATTTAATTAGCTATTTTCTTTACATAAAACTTAATAAAAGCATTAACCTAATAGTCCTTCTATATACCCATGCTTTCTCTGTACTCAAATTTTGAAATTTTTATTTTATATACTTATTTATAAACAATGAAAAGTAGATGAATTGAATAAGACTAGATAAAGTCTTCAGATAAAATTTTATGAACCGTTAATTAAAAATATGAAGCAAATAAAACTAAAGCCTAAAAATCAAAATTTATCAGCCTGCTAAAGCTTAATCAACAAAGATATATTTGGCCATTCTAGCTTAGGGAGAGTTTGGTATAAATAAATAAGTTAGAGACTCTGAAGTTTTTCAGAAAATACAAGAACCTATATGATAATTTAGAAACGACAGTCAAATCACACTCGCATGGCTGCAAATCTCAAAACGACAACGACAGACATGCACATGTCACATGTATACACCTTAGTTAATTTCTTAAGGGAAACCATCCCTTATCCCCCTGGTATTTGCTCTATTACCCATTTTACCACCATATTTTTCAAAAAAGTATTATTACCCCTACCATGCTATTGTTACAACTATTCCGTTAAAAGTTATTATTTTCTATTCTTTCTTCCTTTAAAAACCAAAAAAAAATTATCGGTTAACTGTTTTCAGTTTATTCTCTTATGAAAAATACTATAAAAATTTTTAATTTATTGAATTTCTCACCATAAATTTGTAATTTATATCAATTGTCCATCAAAAGATTATCTACGGTTCATAATTGATGATGTCCTAAGAATAATATTTAACATGCTAAATATTAAGAAATTATCAATTGTCTACCTTAAGTTTTACCCTATTATAAAAAATATTACAAAATTTAAATTTCTTCAATTTTCCTTTCTAAATTTGCAATTTGTATTAACCGCTCACCGAAATGTTAATTGCCATTTATAATTGATGACATCACAAGGGTAGTTTAGACGTTTAATATACTAAAAAATAAAATAATAATTTGAAATAAAAAATTATTTTTATAACCAATATTCAATTAAATATACTTAATTCTCTAAGTTCTTTCTTTATTAAAAATCTAATTTATCTTCCCAAATTTACATAATCAAACTAAATCTAAAAAGTACCTAAAAACCTAATTCGTTACCACCCAATCAATCCAATTCTTAATTTCAATTCCATAAACACCCAATCAAACCTAATTTCAATGTTATAACCACCATTGTCATTGATCATCGCTACCACTACTATTTCTACCAACTTCAGGCATAGTTGCAATCACAACAAGACTCCTTAATGGCTGGTCTTCTTAACCCTATTCATATTTTTGTTAAATATTGCATATGATTGAAGGATTTAGTAATGAAGTATGTTGATGAAGAAGGATTTGATACAAATTCTGTGTTGATTTTATGAATACTAAAAATTTATAGAGAGAGAAGATAAGGAAGAAGATAGTGAGATGTATTTTATTTTATTTTTTGGTTTTATAAGATTGATGGAAGATTTCATACAAATTGTGGTTATGGATAAAAATCATTGGTGGATTTTATTTTAAAAAAAAAAGAGTTGTTGGGTTATGATATTTTATTTTTAATTTTATTTTATTATTTATAGTGCCAAGTCAAAAATGCCCTTACGAGGATAAAATGATCATTTCACTTAAAATCTAAACATTCTAACTATGTCAATGTTTTGGTGGATGATTGATATAAATTGTAAACTTAAGATGGAAAATTGAATAAATTTAAAATTTTGTAATACTTTTTAAGAGGATAATCTTAAGATGGATAAATGATCGTACTCCTTGAATTTAGGGATAAAATAGTCATTTTACTTAAATTTTATTAAATATTTTAACAATGTTAATGTTTTGATAGATGGTTGATACAAATTACAAACTTAAAATAAAAATTAAATTAAAATTGTTATAATATTTTTTAATTAATAGATAAACTTAAGGTGAATAACTGATAATTTTCCAAAACAAAAGATTGGCATCCTAACCCATCACATATAACGGCAGGGGGTATGGAGACATTTCTAACAAATTAATTGGTAGCCTGTGTAATATCCTAAATATTAGGGGTAAAATGAAGCTTTCTCTTACTTCTATATAACACTGACGACACTCCTACTTGAACCGTGTGTGTCCTCGCAATCTCGGCCATCATTCTCGCATTCACAATCGCTAATCAGGTATTAACCGAAAATCTATTCCTTTAACTTTCAATTACTCGACTTAATCTCTTTAATTTATCCAATTCTCTTATTCATCAGCTTTAAAATTTCTGAGACTCTTTTGATCTGAACTAAACTGTTATAATATAAAATTTGAGTAACGGGTTTTGTGTTTTTTCTGATTTGGATTTTGTTTTTCAGTTGAATATGGATGCAACCAACAAATTTTACAATCTGGGTTTGCTCATTGTGGCCACAATTGTGGTGGCCAAGCTTATTTCTTCCCTTGTAATGCCTAGATCTAGTAAGCGTTTGCCTCCAATTGTTAAGGGTTACCCTCTGATTGGTGGCCTTGTCAAGTTCTTGAAAGGACCGATTGTGATGATCCGTGAGGAGTATTCAAAACTCGGGAGTGTCTTCACTGTCAACTTGTGTAATCGAAAGATTACTTTCTTGATTGGTCCTGAGGTGTCAGCACACTTCTTTAAGGCCCCTGAGTCTGACTTGAGTCAGCAGGAAGTGTATCAGTTCAATGTGCCCACTTTTGGGCCTGGAGTCGTGTTTGATGTTGATTACTCGATTAGGCAGGAGCAGTTCCGGTTCTTCACTGAGGCACTTCGTGTGACCAAGT
Source organism: Citrus sinensis (assembly GCF_022201045.2). NCBI lineage: Eukaryota > Viridiplantae > Streptophyta > Magnoliopsida > Sapindales > Rutaceae > Citrus > Citrus sinensis. The sequence continues at coordinate 17,677,279 of NC_068563.1, forward strand.
TGAAGGGATATGTGGATCAGATGGTTGTGGAAGCCGAGGTAAGCAGTTTCAACAAAGTTGTTGACTTATTGGACTTTTGATGGAATTATTTTCTTGACATACATTTTGGTTGATTTATATGTATATGTATGTCAACTTAAAAGATTCTACTTTCTGAGTGTAAATGTTCTGCCATATATTTTCTCAAAATAATTATTAAGTTTAGAGAAATGGAAGTTTCAACTAACATGTTAAATTGCTGAATGTTGAACACCACTTTAATAAGCAGTATTATAGTTTGATCGATCCAGGGAAGTAAAGGATAATATTGTATGGAAATACTGAAGTTGATAAGTTGTGTGGACTTGATTTAGTTGCGGTAATTTTCTTGTTCATCAAAATAAAATACCTTTCTGTTTCCCTCTCATCAAAATAATAATAATCTTAATTTTACTTTTATCTACTCTCTGAGATCAGGCCTGGCTAAAAGGCTGACTTTGGCCTTAAGTCAGCCTTTTGCACTTGATTGGTATCTTTGCGCTGATTTTTCTTGTTTGATATGATGCATGCTATTATTTAGATTTGAGATAATTTGGATAATGAAGTTCTTTATTGCCTAACTATCTATATCCTAGTTTAATAGCTCCTAATATTTGTATATTCATCTTGGAACTTGGCAGGATTACTTCTCAAAATGGGGAGACAGTGGCGAGGTGGATCTGAAGTTTGAGCTGGAACATCTGATCATTTTGACTGCCAGTAGATGTCTCCTTGGTCGGGAAGTTCGTGATAAGCTTTTTGATGACGTGTCTTCCCTGTTCCATGACCTTGACAATGGGATGCTCCCTATCAGTGTTCTTTTCCCATACCTGCCCATCCCAGCTCACAGCCGTCGTGACCAGGCTCGCAAGAAGCTTGCAGACATCTTTGCTAACATCATCACTTCCCGTAAATGTGCTGCAAAGTCAGAGAATGACATGTTGCAGTCCTTCATTGACTCAAAGTACAAAGATGGCCGGCCCACAACTGAGTCTGAGGTCACTGGTTTACTCATTGCCGCTCTTTTTGCTGGGCAGCACACCAGCTCAATCACCTCCACTTGGACTGGGGCCTATCTCCTCAAATACAAGGAGTGTCTATCTGCTGTGCAGGAGGAACAAAAAAGCCTGATGAAAAAACACGGGAAAAGGGTTGATCATGATATCTTAGCTGAGATGGATGTCCTCTATCGATGCATTAAGGAAGCCCTGAGACTACACCCTCCACTGATCATGCTTTTGCGAAGCTCACACAGTGATTTTACTGTGCAGACCCGTGAAGGTAAAGAATACGACATACCAAAGGGACACATAGTTGGAACATCACCAGCATTTGCAAACCGGCTTCCTCATATTTACAAGAATCCAGACAGTTACGATCCTGATAGGTTTGCTCCTGGAAGAGAAGAAGATAAGGCTGCTGGGGCATTCTCATATATTTCGTTTGGTGGGGGTAGGCATGGATGTCTTGGTGAGCCTTTTGCATATCTGCAGATAAAGGCAATATGGAGCCATTTGTTAAGAAATTTTGAATTTGAGCTGATATCTCCTTTCCCTGAGATTGATTGGAATGCAATGGTTGTTGGTGTCAAAGGAAAGGTGATGGTGCGTTACAAGCGCAGGGAACTTTCTGTTGACTAGATGGAACTACTTAGAGCAAGTATGTTGTCTGGGATGTTATAGACTAAGTTTTGTTTGAACTGCTGCTGCCATAGTCTTATTATGTGTTATCGGAGAGGTTCTTGGCTTTTTTCTTCTCTCTCTCTCTCTCTCTTTTTTTTTTTAAATTTATTTAACGGCGTTGTAACCTTTGCTTTCCTGATTCCCGTACTTGTGACAAATTATGTAGATTAGCTTTTGCGTCAAGCGTAAATTTCTTTGGCATCATGAAACAATTGAAACCGGATTACATTGTTAGTGCGAATTTTTGGTCATTTTCAAACTAGTGACATTATAATTGCCAAAAGTACACATATAATGCGACCTCTCGGCTTTCATATTGTGTTTATCCTGGAATGGGAATCAAAATGAAGGGATTAGAATGAATAAATTATTTATATGTTAAATTCAAGATGGGAATGGAATGAGTTGCGTGGGATCTATACAAATTTTGTGTTTATTAAATTGGAATGGGAAACAGAATGAATAAATTGTTTACATGTTAAATTGAAGTTGGCAATGGGAATGAGTTGCATGGGATCTATACAAATTTTGAATTGATTATGGGGTTTGTGATTTTGGGAGGGGGGTTGGGAATCAAAACCCTATTTTTCGGAACGACAAAATTGTCCCTACTATATTTTCAATATTCCCAAAACACACTCTTTGCAATTAAAAAAATGTAAATGAAAAAACAAAAGAAAAATGAAAACCAGTCGATCTCTGTCTCCATTTGCAATAGCTGATCTCTCTCTAGAGAACCAAAGGAAAATGATTGGCTTGAGCAGCTTGCCACTGATCATCTTTGTCGGTTGTCACGCTGCAGCCCATCATCGTTGTTGTTGTCTTTCTCGCGCTTGTTGTCAGCTGCCTCCCATCGTCGTCAATTGCCTTGTGTCTTCAGTTGACTCTGTCACGCAACACTCCTTGAGAACTCGCATCTTAATAATTTTGAGGGTGCGTTTGGAATTGAGATTGAGCAGCTACACACTAAAATATTTTGTAAATAATAATTAATATAAGTTGAAAGTTATGTTGGTATGATTTTTCACTTATATGGTAGAAAATTTATTATATCTTTAATAATTTTATCAAAATTATTATTTAAAATTTATATTTACTACATATTATTAACTTTTATTTCATAACTATAGCTTTTTTTTCGCAGTAGCTGTAACTTAAAAACTACAGAACCTCCATCTCAAACAAGACCCGATTCCGATTTGCACCTCTGATTTTGATTTATTATTTATTGATGCATTTATTTTATTATTATTATTATTATTAAAATTTTCTAATGTTATTATTATTTTCCTTCTTCTTTATTGTTACTATTTTTGTTATTTATCGTCATTATTAATATTAATATTAATATTATTATTTATTTATTTATTCATAATGTTATTTTTAAATTTATCATTATTATTATTGTTGTTGTTGTTATTAGTTATTGATATCACTATTATCATTAATTGTCACAATTATTTATTTATTTATAATGTTATCACTAATTTTTTTAATTATTATTATTATTAATACCAAAGGACAATAATTAATTAAGGGCATTTGAGTAAATAACAATAGTTTGTTCCGATTCTTAATCTTACATCTCAAGTAAATAATTTATTCTGATTTATATTCTTGATTCTGATTCCAATTCATTCCAATTTTAGCATATTCTAATTACTGATCAGTAAAGACACCATAAAATAAAACCAATCGTGACAACTAATAATTTTCTTTTTAATTGTTACAGTCTACATATATATATATATATATATATATAATTGTCGCTAGATTCTAGTAATTTTTAGATTAGTTATAATTGTCAGTTGTCACTACTACTTAAAGCATGACTATCAATACAGATTTGAAAATGAAGATAAAAGTTAAGGCAATTATATATGTGTATATAAAACTATTGAGACTTTCTCAGTAGCCTACTCTTGTTAATAAGATTGGGGAGTCTATTCCACAATTTTTTTTCATCCCGAACAGAAAGCATGCCTTTCAATAGATAAATTTGAAAACAAATGCAAATGTCTATTGGAACTTCATCCAACTATATAACAATTTCCATCATTTGCAGTGCAAACTTAGCTATTGAGTGAGCTATGCCATTGTATAATCTAGGAGTATGCTGAGCTTTGAAGTTATAAAAATTCTTCTTGTTTTCCAAAATTTTAGAGATCACCCAGAAAATTTCATACATACTATTTTTCCTATTGTTAACTAAGCTTACTACCTCCTAGGAATCGGATTCTAAGACCATAGAAGTTCCACCAACTTTTAAAGCAACTTGCAAAACCCATTCCACGGCTACAGCTTTAGCCATTGCCACATTGCCAAAGTACTTTGTTGTTTTAACAATAGTAGCTAAGCAATTTCTATCAACATCTCTAACCACAACCCCCAAACCTACCACTTGCTTTTCGGCACTCACAGTAGCATCCATATTAACTTTTAGTCGGGGGGGGGGGGCACAATTGTTTTAGTTTCCCAACTATTCTGCTTGCAGTGTATAGCCATTTGCATTCCAAATTACCCATAGTAAAGCTGTAATTTACCCCCCCATCAATATTTTTTTGCTGTTGAGGTAAGAATTGCAGCAACCTGGCTATGTCTTGAATGCGCTCCCTTTGGAACACATCTGCTAGCTGAGAATTTTCCAAGACTTTCCTTGCAATTTTGTAACTTAACAAAGCATGAGAAATGGATTCCAACTTACAGCAACAAGTTTGGCATATTGGCTCTTGCAGTATTCTTTTCTTCTATAAGTTTTATGTAGTGGGAAAAAGTCATGAGAAGCTCTCCATAAAACAAATTTCATCTTATCGGGTAATGCAAGCTTTTAAATAAAACTCCATTGATTTGGATTCTGAGTGGACCAACTTGGATAATAAGGAAGCTTTTTCTTCATAGCCACCTGATATCCACTCTTCACTGAGTATTGCCCTCTTTTGTCGTAGTGCCATATCAACTGATCCTCTTTTGGTCTTCTTAGGAGTGGAATTTGTGTGATAACTTCTACATCTTCTAATCTAAAGCGGTCATGAATCAATGCTTCCTTCTAGTGTTGCTCATCATTAATTAATTCTACAACTGCACGGTCAATCCTCATTGTTGGAGTTAAAATTGGCTTATAGGTTGAAGGCCTAGGCATCCAATTGCTCTTATACACTTGCATATTTTACCCATTCCCAATCCTCCACCTAGACTTTTTTTGGATCACTTGCCTTCCCTATAAAAGTACTTCTCCAAAAAAAAGAAGGTTTTGATCCCATACCTACATCCATAAACCTAAGTGTTTCAAATATCTAGCTTTCGTAACTCTAGCTACCAGAAGTTTGGAAAATGTATGATTCGCCATTTTTTGCAACCAGAGCTTGATTGAAGCTTGAGGAATCTCTTAATCCAATTCCACCTCTAACTTTGGCTTCACTCGTCGTTTTCCTATCCCACCCAATGAATACTCTTTTTCTCTTGTTTTGTTCCCCACCAAAACCTAGCCATTACTTTTGAATATCCTTACACAATCCAATAAGAATTTTAAACACACTCATTGCGTATGCTTGGATAGCTTGTGCTATTGCTTTAATAAGCACCTCTTTACCCTCACTTGAAAAAAACTTATATTGCTAGCTTGAGATTTTATTCAAAGCTTTGAGCTTTACTCCATTAAAAAAACTATTAATATTTTTTCTTCCTATCATTGATGACAAGCCTAGGTATTTTTCAAGTCAAGAAATCACCTTTCACTGATGGATATCTTTTATAGTTATAACTTGATCATTTTTTGTACTGCCATTAAAGAACATGGATGATTTTTTGAAGTTGAAAATCTGCCCAGATGTTGTACCATAACATTCAAATTGGCCTTTAAGTGTTTATAGTCCTCCATTACTACGCTGGTGAAGAGTAGGCTGTCATCTGTAAATAGCATAAGGGAAACAATTGCATCTTTACTAAAATGAAGCCCATAAATGAGCCTTTAATGCTTTTCCTGTAAAAGAAGATTGGAAAAAGCCTCTACGCATATTACAAAGAGGTAAGAAGATAACAGACAACGCCTATAATTATTCCATTGATAACAACAGAAAATGAAGTTGTGGTAATACAATTCATAACTAAGTCCACCCATTTGCTAGAAAAGCCTAGTTTTAACATTGTGTGCTTCAAAACATTTCTACTCCAATCTATCATAAACTTTACTGATGTTTAATTTTAGTGTCACTAGTGCTTTTTCCCCTTGCTATGTTTAATTTTATGCAAAAATTCATAACTAACAATGAGACCGTTACTAATCAATCTAATAGGGATTAGTGCACTTTGAATTGAGGACATAACTTAGTGAAGAATATGTTCTAACCTATTTACAATTATTTTGGTTACAATCCTATAAATGACATTACACACGCTTATTGGTTTAAAATCTATCAACTTCTGTGGTTTATGAATTTTTTGGATCAAAATAACGCGAGTGTAATTGAGTGGACCAATTGTACCTCTGTCATTCAGGATATGGACGCAAGTAGAAATGACACCAGGCTTTATTGAGTCCCAGTACTTTTAGAGAAAAGCTGCTGGTAGTCCATTAGGTCTAGGGGCTTTGGTTGGGCACATTTGGGAAAGGGATGTTGATATTTCCTCTTCAATGAAAGGCATGTCTAGTTGGCCATTCATCTCTAAATTCACCTTTGGCACCAAACTTGCAAGTGCTGTCCCAATTTGCACATCTTTGGGGCTGGATTTGCAAAAACATTTTCAAAGTATTCATAAAACTCCATTTAAATCTCCTCTTTATCTTCAGTCCAATCATCCTGCTGGTTCATGACTCTCCATATCTAATCCTTTCGTTTCCTTGAAGAGGCTTTTAAATGAAAAAAAATGGTATTCTCATCCCCTTTGCTTAGCAAATCAGCTCGAGATCTTTGCTTCCAGTACACTTCCTTATCTAACAACAATCTTTCAATCTAGTTTTCAGTGCTTTTAATTTCATTTATTTCTTCGTGTTGCTGGAAATTGTACTTTATATTAGAGAAATTATTCTTTAAAAGTCTCAACTTTCTTTTTCGTGGTCAAAATCTTTCTTACTCCACATCTGCAGTTATGCCACTAAGGTTTTAGCTGCCTTTTTAAAGGTTTTAACAAGATCCTCCTAGTCCAATTACCACATTTCATCCATTCCTTCTTTATTATGGATCTACAACAACATAAGGGTTCCAAATATCCTTATAGTGAATTCTTGGGCAAGATTTCCTTTTTATCTCACACCAATTTTTTCCTGTCTTGCATTTCTAACATAATAGGGACATCATGTATTCAAATTTGAAACAATTACTCATAAGGGCTATTCTTCCAATCTTTAATCCCTAGGAATCTATCAAATCTTTCTTCAACAAAATGAAGTCAAAATCTTTTATTAGAACAGGTAAAAAGGATAATCTTTACATCCTAAGTCCACTAGATTATAGTAATTTTCAATCTCTCTAAATTCAGTCACCACACTTAGATTTCTATCTTTGCCACCTAGTTTTTCATTCAATTTCAGAATTTCATTGAAAATCTCCAAAACACAGTCATGGAAGAGAAAACAGACTTGCAAGTTTCCTTAGCAGCATCCAAGTATGCCATTTTTGCATAACTTCTAAACGACCATATATTCTGGTAAATCTCCAATTCTTCATATTCGTTCCTTGAATCACGACATCTATATTATGATTACTGTAAGAAACAATATTTACATCTACTTTACTATTCTATAACATTGCTAACCACCCCCATACTATTTCTGTTTATGTTAAAGCAATTATCAAATCCTATATTTTTACTTATATTTGTCATCTACACAGACTTCATCTTTATTTCACAAACAAAAAGAATCTAAGGCTTGTGTTCTTAGAGAATATCTTTTAAAGTTAGGGACATTTGGGTATTCTCCAAACCTAAGACTCTCCAACTTATGATTTTCATTGCTGCTCCACAGATGTCTCATTCACTGCTAAATTTGTCACCTTTGCTACCTCCATAACTATTATATCTCAGCTTAATTTGAACTTAGTTACGAGGGAATTACATACTACTAAATTTGGTACACATTAGCCATCTTTGGTTTCTTGCTTTTTGGACTTGGCTGTTTTTGTGTCACAACTGGCTCGCTTAGAAGTATTTGGTATCACTTTTGTGCTTGCCATTTTGATTAAGTTTCGGGCTTGATTCTTCTATCTCTTCCATTTATCTACCACTTCTTCATCAGAGCTCATTTGGACTATATTGGGCTAGTCTAATCCGTGGCCTATTGAAAACATTCTTCCCTCCACATTTTCACTTTCATTCATGATTATCGCCATTTGACTTAAGTTTTTAGATGCCTCTTCATTTTCAGTTACACAAAGTAGGTTTTTGCTATCAACTTAATCCCATATCGATTCTTTCCCTTGGATCCTTAATGTTTCCTCCATTGCCTCCTCTACATGTCTTAACACCATTTGTGGACTGCTTGCTTCTTCTTGGTATTGGGTTGACCCTAACTCATTTTCTATAATTGGGTTTGATGGTTTTTTATTGGGGAACTTTGTACTCATTGAATTTGTTGACTTTCTTTGTTCCCTATTTTCTCTTTCCTTGCTCTTTTGAAATTTCATACGATCAACTAGAGGTATTGCCTTTAACCATGCCTTACATGCCAAATCTTTTGTGATTTGGCCTTTATATTTTGCACATTCCCTGTATTGATGCCTAATATATCCACAACAAAAGCAATAATCTAACATCATTTTATAGACCATATCCACTGGAATTTCTTTCTTGTCTTTTTGTTGTATTCTTAATATCTTCTTCAAACGCTTGTAATGTCTATTAAGATTCTGACTCGCACATATTTTCCAAAACAATCCTTTGCTGCGTTCGTAGCTACATCTTTCATTTTTCTAATCTTGGATCCCAATTCACGAATTGTACTTATATCCATACATTTCAAAGGCACATTATGCAATTGTACCCAAAATGGGACATGTGAAAATAGTTACTCTGCGACTTTGCCTATACCACTTGGTTCTTGTAGTACTATAAAGGCTCGATCAAAGTGCCAGGGTCCTCTGGTTAACATTCTTCACTTATCTTCTTCTGAAGAGAAATTGAACATGAAAACTTTATTTCGCAGGTTTTTTACTTTTACTACCCCCACTGGACGCCATGCTTATTGTAGAGTTGTTCTAACATCCTCATGACTAATGCCTCTCACAGTAAGAATTTTATCTACCTGTCTCAACCTTTGCTCTTTTTTCCTTTATACTCTCCCCAAACATTACTTTGTCTTCTTTCTCTTCTTTTAGCATTATAGCATCGTACTTTCTTATTAATTTATCTGCTTCCGCGGTGTTAACAAGACACTATTTTCCTTAATTAGCCTTAAAACACTTACCAACCTCACCACTATTCTGTGTTTTAAGTTTCCCCTCTGTTTACACTTTCTTTCACCTTTTCTTTTTAATACGCACACCTACCCTTTAGACCCAACTTAAAGACTGAAATCTTTTTAATAAATTGAAAAATAAAGAGAAAAAGAACTGGAAGAAAATACACTCAACTAGTGAGCATCACTCTGGATCATAAAGATCCAATTTAGCTTCCATTCAATATTCCTTCAGAGACGAAACACTCTTGAAGGAGGAAAAAACCCTGCCAAATTATTCCTCTTTGAATATATAAAGAGTGGCTCAAATAGTTATTCCACAATTTTTTTAAAAAATCAGGAAAAAGTATTCTATGGGATTTGAACTAATATCCTCAATATTGTTAAGAGCACTAACTAGTATGAAAAGTAATTAAATTTAAAATAAGATTTCTTAATATTAGTGTTGAGAACACCTGCATAAAAAATGATTGAACTTAAAATGAAAAGTTTTAAATCTAAATATTTTGTGTTAGGTAGCAGTAGTTATTAAGAAAAGCCATTAACAAAAAAACTCAATTGAATTTGAAATGCAAATTTTTTAACATTGGATCAAGATTCTTTGAGGAGAACTTAGATGAGAGGAGAACTCTAATCCTTTAATACTGGTATCGAGAGCACGCGTGAAAAGTCTATGATATTGAAATGAAGAGTTTTAATATTAAGACCTTACTAAGTTACAATTAATGTAATTTACCACTTACTTTAAACATACATAAATGAATAACACGATAATAAAAATAACCTATTTTTATATTATTTTAAATGAACTATAAGTTATATTAATTATAAGATAGTAAGACCCTATTAATATTATTAATGGGAGCAACAGCCCTTGCGAAAAGGCATTGAATTTAAAATGAGAAGTTGATATTAGCAGTGAGAGCATAGTGGAAATTCATTGAAGTTTGTAATATTAGTGTCGATAGTACAACCAGCGTGGAAAGTAATTTAATTTCAAATGGGAAATTTTTAATATTAATGTTAAGAGCACCAGGAGGCCCGGAAAGTCATTAAATTTTGGAATGGGAAGTTTCAAAATATTAGGACCCATATAAATGTGATGCAAAGTCGGAGAAAGCCGAGGCAATTTTTTCTGTGGTTTTGTAAGGAAAATGTTACATCACTTACACAAAATTTGACTTGGGATCATATTTTCTAAATTTATGCTGTCAATTTGTTATTGGGCAGCGGCAAAATTAAGATATAAGTAACTTACATCAACTTCTAAATAGTTTTTAATGATCTCTTAGAATAATTGACTATTAAGAAAATTACGGATGGATTGATATTGCAGTGTTAACTTCATCATGTATCTCAATCATTCTTGGTTCTCTAACTGTTGATCAAACAGTAATAACTTATTTTGTATGGTCATTTTTACACATGATTGCTATTTCATCTTAATGATGCAGTTGATGCCTTACCCACCCACAGCCATCATAACCTGCCATGGACACGGCTTCTCTGCTCAAGTTCTTGAATGGCAGATGCGATCATGCCCTTTTGTTTTACATCAGACTCAGAATCGCTGAACAACTAAATCGAAACTTTCTCCTTTATACTATGTGCCTTCATTTGCTGCCATACCGGCCTTTCTTTCTCTCTTAGAAGCTTACCGTCATATCGCAAGTGTTGGCGAAAGCGGCCATCCCATCAACGTTGTTGCCATTGCATTCATCTTGGCCATTAGAATCCCATTTTCTTCGAAGCTCAGAAAACCTTGTGAGATTCACAGTTTCTTCTATGAAAATTGCAGATGAAGATGGTAAGCAAGGAATCAAGGATATGGCCCAGGTTGCTTACTTGAGTTTTGTAGAAAATGGGATAGTCGAGGCCAAGGCCAAAGCAGTGGCAACAATGATGATGGCACCCTTCTCCAACTCTTCGCAATGTGATGGTAAGCTTGCAGCCAGTAAGTTCTAAAATAAAGAGATAAAGATATGCCTGTAAGAGGGCAAAAGAAAGCGCATGAGGATAAAGGAGAAAATTTTGATTTAGTTTTAGTAAACAGTTTAGTGTTTCCGAAGTTGCTGTAAAACAAAAGGCCATGATCACATTCAAGATCTTGAACAGTTGCGTCCATGGCGGGTTATGGCTTCTGGTTCGAAAAACGCAATATCTCCATGAAATGTTGATTGCCTTGCTGCTGCTATCATAAGGTCTCCACTGGAATCCCAGACAACCACACTTACACCTGATGCTTTTCTTGCTGCATCTATATTCATCTTCAACCCTTCCATCAGGTGATAGGAGTCCATGAATTTCCACTTCTTGCACTAGTATGAGAATCCATAGCAATAACCCCGGCCTGCATTTTTTTGTATGATTCAATTGCCTCAGCTTTTGTAAATGTTTTCTGATGCTACTAGCAGTGGCCTAAATTGCTTGCTGCAAACCCAGTGTTTGTGACCAACGCTAATTTGTATTGCTTGAATATGCTTTTTTCCAAACAAAGAAGACATGATATAAAATTTACATGAAAGAGCCAATCTTTTCTTAGTAGCAGCTAAGATCCAATGCGAAGCACTTGAAGTTCAAAAAAAGATATCTTATCAACGAAAAGACTGAGGAAAAGACAAACTAGAATATTCTGTTGAAATGTTTGATTGATCAGTCATTTACCATGAGTAATAAAATAAGAACCAATCTTTAACCACACATCTTCAGTTACATTAACCTGAGTACTAACATCTGGTCGGATGAGTGCATGCATCAAAATTTTTGCACCAAAGAATAGAGAAAGAAAAAACTAAATCAGAACAGCTCTTGGAGTTAAAATATTCCAAATGATAGTGTTTTACAAAATGACTCACTTGTACATAATTATCACCATGTTCCCTGGATTGAATTAACGAAGTGTTAGTACAAGGAGAATCACACACTTCAGCCAAGTAAGGAGACACAAACAGAAAAGAAAATAAAAAAGAAAGGCAAAAAACACAGGCTTGTGCACAACCAACCTTTTATGTTCAGATGGGGCTAATGAAGCATAATAAGGTCACAAATGATCAGTTTGGTATAATTTTGAGGAGCTCAATATCAAACAGCAGAGTCTTGTCTATCAGTCCTTGGTTCCTCAGCACAAAATCCAAGGCTCGCTGGCCCTGTGAACACAATAATATTGCTCCTCACATAAATGATACATAACCATAAATACAAAAGTGAAGTAAGACCTGATTCATACCGAAAATGTAGTTGGCCTTGGGCCACTTTTGTTGTAGTCATTCTCAGGATATCCAATTTCAGGGGGCACTATGATCCTGCATCACTGTGAAGTAAAATGCGAAATTTGCAGAGTATCGGCCACTATAATCCTATTATGTGTATGTATATACATTTTTATCAATATAAGGAGAAAGCATAAAATATCATGCAAAAGAAAACCTTCAGAACATGCGCCAAAGAATAGAAATGCTGTATAAAAGTAATGAGACAAGCTATGACTAGAAAATGGTAATAACATTCAAAAAAAATTGTCAAGCATCCACTTTCAAGGCTTTCTACAGGGTTTAGTCCACATGACACATTTTTGACTCACTTCTATTAACTAGTAAGTGAAATTGATTACATAGAGAAGCATGGCATGTGCAAATGCATTTAAACTAAAGGTTAGATGCACTTCATTTATATGTGATCCGCATAAATGCACATTAATGTTAAGTTGACATGCTTGGATGTCTATCTTTGCCAGTAGATAACTGCTTGAGAATTTGCATATATCACTTGATAATGACAAAGGCTAGATGCTTAAGAGAAGCTCATGCAGCACCTTCTAACACCACCCAGAGCCATGCCTGAGACAGCTTCCTCAAAAGCTGGAATTACCTGAAATTCAAAAACCAGGCAGGACGATTAGAAGACTCTATATCAAGTATTCATAACTATCCAATTATGGCACCTATCTGTCTGGTTTATCCATTCAGAATCTCAAGCCCTGCAGTTGCAGTATGCAACTTGTAGCTCACATTATCTTAGGACATTAATTTCCTAAAATGAAAAGGATAGCATTTAGAAGCATTAAATTTTTATAATCTACCTGATCGAAAACAGGCGTGATTTTGAACCAGGAAGAAAGTCACAAACAGCTAAAAGTTGAACAACAAAGGTCTAAAAGAGGATTCTCCATCCATCCTATCTGGGGTACTAGAAAGATAAATCTTTAAAAAGCAGAATATTTTCTTACATCTTGAGATCCGAGTCGAAATTTAAAATAGTCCTTGTCATCACCCTGCAAATTGCAAAAACACAGAAAAATTATTTTTGGCTAGTATTGTAGAATAATATCCAGAATAAAAATAAGAAGCTCTCTCTACCTCAAAGGAACCGCCCTTTGTCTTGTTTCGAGCCTCAAATATGCGACCATAGTATCCTATGGTGTAACCATCCCAGTCAACCTAAAATGCGTCCGCAGTTCATAAATCGCTTGCATAACACCAACTTAGGATAAGATAATTGCAGATTGAAGCGGTCATGATTATCCAAAAAGAACTGGACTTTAAAGTTTTCATCATTCAGTTATTTTGAAACCTGAACTTGTTCAAACTAACAAATCCATAGAGCAAACTTTAGTTTGTTTTATAATAATTCTCTCTCTCTACTATTCTATAAAGTGCACAAAGAGGCAGGTTGGCTATCCAAAAATCTGATTTAGCTTGTTCAATGCACCAGACTCTTTCTGGTTATTTCTTCTGAGAATCTAATTAAGTGAAAATATTTAATTACCAAAGTTTCACTTGAATTGGGAAGAATACAGGAACCCATCCATAAAAATAAAGAAAGAAATTTTTTTCTCCAAAATTATCCTTATGTCAACTCTGTACCTTCTTCAACAAACAACATTGGGCTGTTTATAATATATTTTCAACAACTTGCAAAGCATTTTTACAGACAGATCATCTCCTTACCACAACTGTCTCTCCCATCTTTGGTTTAGGACCACTTCCTTGTCGCAAGTCCTGCACTCTTGAATTTCGAAATTAAACCAACTAACTAAACCCTGAGTGCTAATGCTATAAATATGCAAGGAGGTTTTAAGATGTAGTTTCTAATGGTTGACCTTATACTGAAGACCAGATTCCGTTTCTATGTAGTCTGGATACCGCATTTTCGTCTTGCCATAATCCTTCCCTCGAAGTGCTGGCACTAAATGTCCAAGCAATTATGTCAACAAATGTCCTCAACTAATTGGCACCAAGCCACAATGGTAGCACAAATAAGAAAATGAAACAAGAGGATGCCATAGTCAATTCCCTTGAATCAATAAATCAATGACATACACAATGCTGACAGTGAATGATGAAAAAAAAAAAAATTAAGGTTCAAGAATATAGAAAATCTAATCCGATTAAGATTTAAGACTTGCGCCACTGATTATATTATCACATTTACTACTGTCTTAAAAAACCTTGACGTTAATTGAACCAATAGAAATTTGAGCATCTAAAATTCCAGAGCAGTTGTGCATTTCTGAAAGTAATAAATAAAAGGGATAATAAAAAGTTACTATCAGCAAATTCAGCTGCTAAAACTACTCCATCCTTTGAAGCATTGAACAAGGCCACAGCTAATAATCCAATGGATGATATTAGCACTCTCCTTCGCTCAACGACTTGTCGGTTACTTGTATGACTAATTTCACCTAAAAAAAAAAAAAGTATCTGCATTCAAAGGACATAAATTTTTCAAGAAAGTTAAAAAAAAAGGAAAAAAAAAAGAGTATTTGGAGCTAACCGTAGGAAGATGAACCGTTGAATTGATGTGGGTGGTGGAGAGATTGAGGAGCTAATTGTCTGTGAAACAACAAAGGGGTATTATTTTTGGAATGAAAACGATGACGTACCGAAGAGGAAGGTTTAATAGCAGAGGAAGATGAAGAAGATCCAAGAGCTGAAATTGAAATGGAAGCCATTTGATTAATTAATTAACTTATCCAAGAAAAACTGTTTCGCGGAAAGATAACGGCCTCAGATTTTGTAGAGACCTCTGGCACTTCGATTATAATTTATAATATACCGCTACGTAACCGTTGGTGATAGGGATGGCAAAATTCGGACTCGGATATGGATGTAGGTGCATCCGGAGTCGGATTAAACTTTTGACATTCGAATTCGTAAATAAATATGCGGATTTGGATGCAGATAATATCTGTATAGATTGTGAGCGGATATTTCAGATATTCGGATCCGTATAATAATAATTTTAAATTTAATAATTTACATAATAATATTAAATAAAATTCAATTATAATCTAAGAATCAACAATTTAACATCAATTCAATATAAATAACATACAATAATACCACAAATTCACAAATAATAATTTCACAATATAAATCAAACATAAAAAAAATCTAAGGTAAACCGATTTATTACAATATTTTCTAATTATTATTATTAGTTTTTTAACATATTTTTTAAAGTTAATGAAGATTATAGAGTTAATTATGCTTATACATTTAAATAAATAATTTAATTTATATATTTTTCAACTGAAATTTAATTAAATAAATAATTTAATTAAAAAATCTAAGGTAAACCAATTCATTACAATATTCTGTAATTATTATTATTATTATTAGTTTTTTTAACATATTTTTTAAAGTTAATGAAAAGAGTTAATTATGCTTATACATTTAAATAAATAATTTAATTTATATATTTTTCAATTGAAAATTAATTAAATAAATAGTTTAATTATAAAAAATACGGATCCGAATATCTGATTTTTCGGATGCACTTGCATCCGGATCCGCACGGATTGTGATTTTTAAGATTCTTATATGCATTTTTTAACATGCGGATCCGGATTTTTCTGGATCCGGATCTTCTGGATCTTTACAGATCCGGAGTTTATTGCCAACCCTAGTTGGTGGGGTCCATCCATAACTCAAAACTAATTATCGATCTTGGACATGTCTGAAAGCATTAAGATGCTCTCTACTAGGGGTGGGCAGATAACTCGACCCGATCCGATCTAAAAATTTGGGTTCTGATTGGATTCGAATGAAGGTTTTAACCCGATTGGGTTATATTTTGTCCATTCCGAAAACCCGATTCGATCCGAAAATTCGAGAAAAATCAAAGCCAAAACAAGCATAAATCTTTGATCCGATTCGATCCGATCGGAATATTTTCGGTCGGATCTGATCGGATCACATGTTCGGGTTGAGTTCGGATTATATTTTTCCCAACTCAATTCACCCGAAATTTAATCGGGTTGGTTTGAACCCGATTCAAACCCAAATTTGCCCATCCCTACTCTCTACATCTAAGCTCTCTTGAGTTTTTAACCATCTTATATTACATGTTATGTAGTAATGATACACACACACACACACACACGCGCGCACACCATATTTAACTTCTTTATTTTTTAAATTTATTAGCTATCAATCAACTCGTAAATTTATGTTTGGGAAAGTTTAGATCAAGAGAAAATTTTCATTCGTAAATAGTGCAAAATTTGACGTGTGGCATGTCGTATTAATCTAAGCTAACTCAAATTTTGACTGTTTACCAATTGTGACATACCTCTTCTAATTGTGTTTATATGGTGTGATATTGTTCTCATCCATTTAATGTAATTTTAATATTATTTATTAAAAAGTATATTTTTTTTTACTTTTTTTTTAATATGTTTTTTAGTTTCAAATTATTTTGTTTTAAATATAACTAAATGATTTCTAAAGCGTTAAAATATAACACAAGCTTATTGAATAAAAAATAAGTCAATCTAATATTGAATCACTAATGGTTTGTTTACTAAACTAGAACTGGCTGGAATCAAAATAAATTGGAATTAAAATAAGCTAGAATCAGAACGAAAAATTAGAATAAGAATCAATTGTTTACTTAAGCTATAGGAATCAAAATTAGAATGGATTGCACTCTCATTTATATGTTTACTTGATCTAGGAGTCAGCATAAACTACATTAAATTACTAAAATGTCCTTGGTTTATTATTGTAATTATGATTATTTATTATAATATTTGTCATATTATTCAAAAACAATAAAAAAAAAGACAATAATAATTGTCTGAAGTCCGAAATTTTATTAATTTCAGACCCTTCTTAAAATTTATCTATTTATTTTTTGTAATTTCTGTATGATTTTAAGACATTTATCTCTAAATAGAAAATATCAGAATAATAAATAAATATTATATTTAGAAATTATCTGTATAAAATATATTTATTTCCTAAACTATAAAACTTAGTCCCTTTTTTGTTTTGATTTATAAGGACCTTTTGTTTTTAATTTGTAAGGACATAGATGTCAAATAGTTATGTTTAAGATATTTTTCATTTATAAAAATAAACAAGATACCATTTGTATTCAAATCTTAAAAGAAACAAACATATCATTCAAATATTCATATTCGGAATCATTAAAATTTCAAAAAAAAAATCAAAATCATTCAAATTTTAGGAAAAAAATAAAAAAGAGATGCTACCTAATCTAAACTTAACTTATCACGATTGTTAATAGATGATTAAAACCCGACCTACTCTGTGAAATTCACAAAAAAGCCCAAAAAATTATTTTTTTAAATTAATAATCCTAACTTTTCTAGTATATCTAGCGAAACATCTAGTTTTCAGACCTAAATACTCTCAACCCTATCAACAAAAGCCAAACAAATCACATTATCAACAAAGTATCACCAAAACTCACCGCCCTCTATTCACCAAATTTATGAAACAAATATAATTATATAGATAAAATCATCAATTCGAAAACAAGAATTCAAGGTTGGTATTTGTTTGTGCATAATGTGTGTGTGTGTGTGTGTGTTTTTTTTTTTTTTTTTTTTTTTTGGACTCTTTGAAATTTATGTGGGTGCTTTAAGTAAATATGGGTAAGGAGATGAACCCAAAAAATGTACTACAAGTACCTATTGCAGATGAGGTTGAGCAACAGGCTTATGTACGACAAACACCTGTCTCATAAACTCATGCACGACAAGCATATGTTGCATATAACCTAGCTGAACATTTCTTGTATAATGGGTGCTTGTAGCACATTTTGATAGTTTTTTAACTATTTAATAATTTTTTTATCATTTCTTAATTTTCAGGCTTAATGGAGTCAGCTATTGTTCAAATGTGTTTTGACAAATCATAGGAGAAATTGGCAGATGGTCATTTTGAATATATAAATAGCAAAAATAGAGCTTTTTCTTGTTCTGAAAGATTGTATGTGTGATAAATTTCTTGCAAGAATGTATGAGCTTTTGTAAATAAATCTGAATGATTTTAGCATCACCATTAAACACAAGTTTATGGTCGAGATGTTCTACCCAACCTATATGTTCCTTACCTATGGATGTACTTGATAATGAAATGGTAAGGGTTCTATTAATGGGTGCTTCCCTATTTTTAGTACCATATCCTTTAAAGCACCGAATCAAGAGTTTGTGATACGGGAAACTCAAATTTCATATAGAACAAACGTCCTTGTCCCTGATAGTGAACTAGGGATGTTACCAATAACAACATCATTATAGCAACATTACTCTCCAATCTGCTATGATAATGATCCCGTTGATGAAAACAGCATTACACTGGCGACTATTGAAACAGAGATGTTACCATTGACTTCATCATAGCAACGAGGTTACTCTATTTTCTTATATAATGATAGTGAACTAGGGATGTTACCAATACCAACAACATTACATCAGCATTACTCTCCAATCTGCTATAATAATGATCCCGTTGATAAAAACAACATTACACTAGTGACTATTGAAAAAGAGATGTTACCATTGACGTCATTATTGCAACAAGGTTACTCTCTTTTCTTATATAATGATGATCCCATGGATGAGATGAATAGTACACCAACTAAAGTTAATTAAATAAAGATTCACAACAGTTACCTCGTCCTTTGGCCATGCCATATTCTTATTGACTTTCTCCCTAAAAGTATTCAAAAAAATTCTTCACATGTCAGATGTCATGATTCACAGTGATGTTATTAGCAAACCACAACTCGAACTCATTAGATAATTTTAGATCCTCCATTCCTCTAAGAGGATTTATATCTTTGCAAAATGGCCAAATATATCTTTCTTGAACAATCTTAATTGTCATCTTATTAACTTGCTTTTGATAGCTTCCATCACATTTTAAAATTCTGAAGTATTTGTAATATGCTCGGGAAAATATTCGAATGCCAGAATCGTCATTGTGCCTAGTTCCTTCGTTGGACAGAGTAGATTATGCTTTGCCCATGGCTTCTTGGCCATTGTCTCTGGGGTAAAATGCAAAATTTATTCATTAATCACATTGATTAAATTCAAAATAGGAATAAACATGCATAGATTGTTGTGTTTTGATGTGATAACATGTTATTTTCCATTTGGGACAAGGGCCCTTTGGTGCAACATGGTAAACTTCGCACCAATGCACCATCAACCTACAATGCCTTAATCTATCAAAAAATTTATGGAAATAGCCACAAAACTTTGGGATTTTTCAAATATGACCCAACAAAATTATTTATATCTTAATTAGCCAAATATATATTTTTAGACCAAGTTACCCTGCTCATTTGCAAAATTAAAACTCTCTCTTCCTTAGGAAATTGAAGCTAGTTTTTCTCTCTTAAATCATCAATGTCAATTGCGACAGTAATGAAAGACGATGAACGGCCCCGATGCCACCAAACTCAAATCCACTCGAGCCGAATCCCTAGGTAAGCTAATTCATTATTTTTTAATGATTTGAATGAATATGAATGGGATTATAGATGATTAAAGGTTGTCAAAGGAATTTAATAAAAAAAAAATTGGTTAAAATGGTGATTTACCACTATTGCACATTAGGTGTTTTATGAAATGCCTCTTAGATAGTTTGTGCTTAGTTTTTGTATCAAAAGGTGTGATGGGGTGTTTGTTGAGTTGTGTTGTATGTTTTTGTTACATGAAGTGTGACTGGCACCTTGTCACACCAAATTTTAGCTCTTTTTTTTTTTAATGTTTTTAACTTGTTAATGTTATTAACTTGTTATAGGTGTAATATAACAATTTAATAGTGTAATTTGTATCAGATACATAGCAAAATCCAAAATAACAAAGCATAATCTACCTAGGATGAGGAAAGAAGTGGACATGATGAAGGTAGCTTACGACAATCATTTCCACAGGGGTATCAGGCGTATGTGTAAGTTAGATGTAGTTGTAAAAATTTAACAAAATAGTAGTCACAACTATTCAAGTAAGACATATTTGGGCATTTCACGGTGTTGGGTAGCTTTCAATTTAGTGCCGCAATTATGCACAACGGGTTGCTTAAGCAAGTGGCACATGGAAAATGCAACAATAGAGATCAATTTTGGTTTCAAATTAGTGAGCATTTGAAATGCTTATTAGTGAGAGAGCGGTGCATAGTTATGGGAGTTTCTTATGGTGACATACTGTTGGGTGATTTCTATTGCTATGGGTGTCAATGTGTAAGTGTACACAACAAGTAATATACTGATAAGTATTCAGATCGTCTCCACAGGGATTGATGTTATTAGATTTGTTACAGTAATCCTAATAGTGCAGTTTTGTTCTAATTGAAATAAGACAATGTATGAAACTAATGAACTGATTTAACTGAAAATGCAATAAATAAAATGCAATAAAGAAAATTCTCACATTAAACACAAGGATGTAACCAATGGGAAATGAGTAGTTGAGTGAATAAATTTACTTAATGGTATTGATTATTTTTTTTAATTACAGTACCGTTCCTACAACATCTACTATAACACTGGTTAGAATTCCTCATGCATCCTCAGCTGTTGCCTGTTGGATATCTTATATCTAATGCAACATAACAGTGATCAATTGTTATGCCAACATTAAATATAACATTAAACGTTCTAGGTTCCATTTACCGTAGAAGGTGAATCCTTATGTCTAGTTTTTTCACTAATTTTGGATGGCCACATTCAAATTGAGATTAACTCAACTTGGGAAACCCAATCTAAAACCAATTATTGTCTTAATTTGATCCATTAAGACAGACCTTTTTGAGGTTCTTTCTTAGCTAGTATCCACTAAATGAATGGTCAGCAAAAAATAGAATTGAAATAAATACAATTAAGACAAAATGCGGCAGCGAATACAGAGCAACACACATATATTGGTCAAACATCCATTAAGATCGTTTATCACTCAACTACAATCAAATTCAGTTCATCAGTAAATAGAATTGTTATAGCCATCCAATACATTCCCATAATTAAATAGAAAATAAGAAAATAAGAAGAAGAACTAAAGTTCGCTTGATCATATGGATATCTTCTCTGTTTCCTCCTTGAATTCTCTATTACAGTCTTCAATCTCTTTCTTGATTTCTGTTTTCTAATTGGTTCTATTCGATATTCTCCTTGGGCAACAATTTTCCCTTTTTTGTTTCATGCATGCTCCTTTTATAACTTTGAATTAGGGCAACCGAAAGTCTGTGGCGCATATCCTCCATTTTTGGAAACTTTAGATCGCAATCTTTTAGTTGTTACGCACGAAATTCAGTCTGTCATTGCTCCAAGATTGCTACAGCAATGGCTACAATATCCACATTGTTCCAAACTTGTTTCAATTCCTCTGTAGCCAAGTTCTTTCATTGTCTCTGCAAGTTTGTTACAGTAGCATTCCTTCCTTAAAACTCGAGCTTTCGGTCATCTACAATTGTGCATATAATCTAAGCACAAATTATTCTAAAACAATTCAATTTATTAAAACTAAACTAAAATGGATGCTCAAGAAAATTGTAACTAAAATGCAATAAAAGCACATCATTTACTATCTAAGTATTACTGATTTAAGTTTAAAAATGTCATAATAACTCTCATTTTATAGAGTTATCACACCCTCAAACTTAAACCAATACTTGTGCTCAAGTAATGACAACAACACTAACACTTCAATCACACAATCATGCAACAACAACTCAGCTCTATTATCAAGCTTGTTAGAATTCTTCAACTCTCAGATCACATTCTTAACCATACAAAATTGCCACAGAAGTTTAGTCCTAGACTTAGGCCTTACAATGTCCAAAGTATGTGTGTGTTTACTTTGATCAAGTTCTATAGGTGCTGCAGCATCACACATATATTATATATAACTCAGAGGTAAAACATAAGTACATTCATATATGGGGAAGCAGAAGTCACAAATAAGTTCAAACTGTGCTATAGCAAAATATTCTTTTTTTTTCTTTATTAGTTAAATTCTCTTCAATGTGTCATTGATTTTTCATGTGAATGTCTATCACTTTTAATGTGATAAGTGTATATTTTCCATATATTTTGCTATTAATTTCTCTATCTTTTTCTTGTTTTGGTCTTAAATATTTTAGTTATTTTAGTTAATTTTTAATTTAGTAAATTATATTTTATTGTGTTAATTTTTATCTTAGTTTTATTTATTTTGTTATTTTAGGTATATTCTGGAATTAAAGAGAAATCAAATCGGAGCATTCAGGAAAGAAATTTGATTGAAGATTGAGAGACAAAAGTACACAAGAGACCAAGAATTGGAAAGAATTAGAAAATAAATTTAATTAAAGCTTGTATGGGCCAAAGCAAAAATTAATGTTGCACATGGAGCTAAAATTAGAAAATGGAAGCCAATTAACAAGCCAAGAACAAGCCAAGCCATCACTTGAAAGCAAAATTGGAAAACAAAGATTGCAAACCAAAAGTGGCCATGTGAAAGGAAAGAGAATAAAGCCTTTTGGCTTTAGGAAATCATTATTGGCTTATTAATTGACGCATGAGGTGGCGGTTTTGAGCTTGGAATTTAATTCTCTCCAGGCAAGGATTTAAACAAAGCCAAAGCATTATAAATAGGAAGAATTCGGGCAGCCAAGAGGAGAGGAGAGAAGGCAGCAAAAAGGAGTGCAGACGCAATTCGAGGAAGAGAATTTGACATTGCAGCCGCGAGAAGAAAAAAATCAGCAGCCGGAATTCAATTGAAGAAAAAGGCAGCCACTTGAATTAATCTCCATGACTGGTTTTATCAATTTTTTTATTCCCAATTTAATTATGTTAGGCTAAATTTTTATTTGGTTGAGGGTGAATTCAAAACCCTAAACATGCTATGCAATTAAATTTAAATTCTATCATTCAATTTATTTAATTGAGATTGTTTATGTTCTTCTATAATTAATGTTCATGGTTTATTCTTGTTTTGTTTGAGTGGCCAATTAGATAGGACTTGAATAAATTTTATTGCTAGATTAAAATTCTTGATCCGTAATTGTCTTGATATTTTAATCATTAGTAGCAGGTTGGAATCAGTGATTTCAATTGAAGAACATAACCTAGGTTAAATAATCCGAGCTTGTGTGTTTATTGCCTAGATCAACCTAATATCTTTCTTTGTTTAATGCTTCCATTATCTTAAATTTAAAGAGCTTGTTTTAAATTATTTAATGGTTAGAGATTAGGTGAAGAACTTGTTTTGCCTAACGACACACTAAGGAAAGATTGAGACTAACAGAGCTTATTGTTGTCTACGGTTGATAGTTTCAATATAAATTGATGATAGAATTAATATATTATGTGCATGTTTGGTGGTGGCGAATGATCCTTTAACCAAAGTTTTCATCATTATTATTTCTTTCTCCTTTAATTAGAGTTTTTATTAAATTCTTGTTCGTAATTTTAATTTCTTTATTTCTTACTATTTAGTTAAAAATTCATAAATCCCCCTTTTATTTTTAATTGGCATTTTCTTTAGTTAGATTAATTTATATTATTATTACTATTACTACTATTATTATTATTACTATTATTTTATTTTAAATCTTGCTTTGGAGTTAATAATAAATATAACTAGCATAGTCTCTGTGAGATCGATCCTTACTCGCTCTGTACTAATTATTTATATTAGTGGTAAGGTTTTAAATTTGGTGCACCTTAACGACACTACCATAATGATGACACCCAATTACTCACTAATGAACATATCAAAGTTTCTACAGCAATAACATGTAAAATGTTATAACATAGTCTTATCTATAGACGCCTTTAACTCAAGGCTGAATACGAGGCTTATAAACAGACTTGTCTACTCAATATCCTAGACAAAGGACATTTTTCTCTCTCTTTTCTTTTTTTTTTAATTTTTCAGTTGCTACAGCAATGCTCATAGCTCTTGTTACTTTTCTACTCAAGTTTGCATATGAGGTACATACTTAACCTTGGTTACTCAGTAACTTGAGCCATTGGAGTATAATTTATTTCATAACAAGCACAATTTATGATAAATCTAAAAAAAAAATTCCCCCCCAAACTTGAGATATTTTTTAACCTTTTTTGTCTTCTTGGCTCTGCTGCAGCATACTCATAAATTTCAACCAAAACTACAGTTACAATTACTGGATGACACTCAATTTATCTTCACTAGGTTTTCCAATCCATACACAAATACTAGATAACAGAGCTACAGATAACACACAACACAAACACATGCACTCACAAACACATTCCACTATAGCACAACCCCCAACCTTGAGAGGTGTTGTGTCCTCACAGGCACACAAAATAAAACCAAGACAAATATGCATTCACTAACAATAAGAAATGCAAAATAAACAATCTGAACTAAATAACTAGAAGAAAAGAAAATAAAAGTTTCAGAAGTTGAAAAATTAAATTGGGTTGGCAGGGGATACTCCCCTATTGTTGGATGTTTTGCTGTAGTCGGGGTTGAAAAAGGTTCACTTCTATATAGTTGCACTTCGCAAGCGTTCCTTAAGTGAACCTAGAGATATGACAGTTGGTTGTTTCTTTTTCTGGCTCCGAGTTAGACTGATTGGTGGGTTTCCAATAGGTTCAATAGCTTTTGTCTGAGTTTGCTTTGTTCTCTTGTGTTCTAGCTCTTATGGTGGTATAACACAACCCCTAATTTTGTTGGGGCTTGTTGTGTAGCAGCTTCAGTAGGTTTTACTGCAGCCGGCTCCTCAGCAGTGATACAGGCAATGAGGTCTCTTAAGCTGCTTCTTGCTTCCTCTGTTTTAGCAACTCTACTAATAGCTTACTCTACAGCTGCATCCACATCCTCCTCCTACTCTGATTCTGACTCCTCTTTACCCCAAAATTTTCTCTTTTCCTTTGCGTAGGGGAGTCATATTTGGAGGTTCTTACTCCCTTTCCTCTTTTCCTATCGGCTCTTCCTCTTTCTCCTCCTCTTCTTTCTCTGCTTCATGTTCTTCATCTTCAGACTCTTCTTTTTTCTAATGTTCTTGTTGTTATTCTTCCTCAGACTCTCTTTCAGCATCTCCATCTCCACTCTCTTCGGCTGTAGTAGTTTCCTCAGCCTCTCCAAAATTAAATTGCTGCAGCAATAAGTTTGGAAAGTCTATATCTTTACTCTTCATGTACAAGACAAATTGGCGCTTTTGTGCTTCAAGATGCTATAAGTAGGTCCAAAATATCTTATTTTCTTCCATCTAGGCTTAGACACATGCTTGCACTGCTTCACTAAGAGCTTGAAGCATATTCTCGATCCCTGTTGCTTGCTTTGTCCTTGTTGTAGCAGGACGTTTTGGGCTTGCTGTTGTGCAAATTTTATTGAACTCGCAAGTGCACGAATCTATTGTAGAATAGATCAATGGTGACGAGTGTCGATCACACGAGGAGGTGGATTTTAATTGTGTGTAGAATTAATTTTTTTAAATGGGTGGTTGGATTTGTGGTGAAAGTTGATTTGGAATATCCTAAAATTGGAATTAAAATGGCGAGAATAAATTGAAGAGAAATCTATTGAAATGACATACTTGGATCGAGAATATGCTTCAATAGATTTGTCCTTGTTGTAGCAGGACGTTTTGGGCTTGCTGTTGTGTAAATTTTATTGAACTCGCAAGTGCACGAATCTATTGTAGAAAAGATCAATGGTGACGAGTGTTGATCCCACGAGGAGGTGGATTTTAATTGTGTGTAGAATTAATTTTTCTAAATGGGTGGTTGGATTTGTAGTGAAAGTTGATTTGGAATATCCTAAAATTGGAATTAAAATGGCGAGAATAAATTGAAGAGAAATCTATTGAAATGACGTACTTGGGTATCTGGATTCGCATTAACATGCACCATGAGCTAAATATTCCTTATTAGTGCCAATTAAATCATGAGGGGGGAATCCACACCTCATGAACCACACTCTAATCAATATGGTGCTAAGGGTTTATCGTGCCAAATAATAATAACCTTGTACTAGAGAGCCGGTGAAACCAAGGCGGTATCTAGACAAGATTATTATTATTTGTCGACGAGAAGTCAAAACATCCACAAAAACTAGAGGGGAAGAGAAAGTAAATTTACCAAATAAAGCCCATGACACATGTTGAAACTTCACCTTCAACCCAAGCTTGAAAGAAAATTAGTTACTCATAATTGAACTAGGGGTAAAATGAGAATTTATTAAAATACGTAGAAAATATAAGATAGAGAATGAATTACAGAAAATGGAGTCCAAAAATGGATTCAGAGCTATCAAATTAGGGGGGGAGGCCCCCTTTTATAGAGACATTGAGTAAATCACGGCCATCAGATTAAAAACAGTTTGGACGCTCAGGATTGCACCACATCATCAGTCAACAGTATGCGGTTTGACCACGCGGTTTGAATAGTAACACAGTTTGACCCGGCTTGAACAGTAACGCGGTTTGGTTGAAAATAATCCTGTGTAATGCATGTACCGTACGTGAGATTTTTGGTCCATTGATATGCTGTCACGTCACCATCAACAGTACATAAGAATTTTAGTCCAACAGGATCGTGACACCTCATCAGTCAATGCCGCATCATCGGTCAATGCCACATCATTGATCCATCTATGTGAACAGTGTCGTGAATAGTAACGTAGACAGTACCGTATATGTGAATAGTACCGTACATGTGAACAGTGCCATTTTTTCCTTTTATGCTCCTCCTAATGTTTTCGACCGTCCTGAGTTCAAAAGTGATGTCCATTGTGAAATAACCATGATGCCCCTAAAATATATAAAATATTTAATTAAAATAAAACACACATAATTAAATTACAAGAATTTTAAATACATAAAAGTAAGGGTTGCTAGTAAGACTTGAAATGTAAAATGATGATTTTCTCCTTTATAAATATGCATTTTCTAACACTCAACACACCCCGCAACCAGCTTATTGCTAGTCCCTAGCAAATAAAGCGAAAACAAAATTCAAACACAATATATATATACATATATATATATATTAAACAATCTTGTTTATTCAATCAGACTAATGATAGCAATCAAATAAAAGTATAAGCATTATCTCTAATCTAAAGAAACATCACACCCACATCAACCATCCACATGAATCAGCCCAGTAGACTTTGTCATAGCTACTTTCAAGAATGACATGTTAAACCCCAAAATCTCACTAGAAATAGTGACACTCTCACAAAGAAATTAAACCCAATAAAAATAGTCGCTCCAATGAATGGTAATTGAGAGAAAATAATAAAGAAGTGATATCACATGCTCTCACCAAGATGAAAGAAATATGCCCTCAGCTTAGAATTAATACGATCTCAAGTCAAATAAAAATGCTAGTCAACCTAATTTATTTAATTATTTATTCTTTTTTTATGCACCACTACATTTTTTTTAGCCTATATAACTAGCTTCTACTTCAGACTATAGTTCCCTAAAATCAAGAAGGACTTTTATTAGGACGTAACGTAGACTAGGGACATGGCTAAC
This sequence comes from Citrus sinensis, assembly GCF_022201045.2. Taxonomy (NCBI): domain Eukaryota; kingdom Viridiplantae; phylum Streptophyta; class Magnoliopsida; order Sapindales; family Rutaceae; genus Citrus; species Citrus sinensis. Next base: position 17,705,139 of record NC_068563.1, read on the forward strand.
GAAAGATGGGAAATAAGGAAAACAAAGTGTATGTTTTAGAAAAAATGCAGAGATTTTTATTTATTTATAATTTTTTTTTTGGAAGTTGCAAGGTGGATTTCACCTATTATTGTTATTTTTTTTTCTTTTTTTTTTGAAACAACAAATTTTTTTTTTTGGTTGGCACAACTTAATTGAACAAAATAATTATTTACATTTTTCTCAAACATAAATAGGTGATGGAACGTGTAAGATATTGGGTAATACTCCAAATCAGAGTGGGTCAAGATGATAAGTTTGACAAAGAAAATGTTTTTTTTTTTAAGGCTCAAAAGGGTTAACTATGGATATTTCATAAAAGGGATGGCTAGAAAGGCTCAAACGGATCAAAGATGGCATTTCCATCGTCTTTTAGGGCTCTAAATAATCTTCTATATCTACTAGTTAGATGGGCCTCCAAATGTAGCAACACATATTTTTTTTTTTACAATTTTTTTAAGGGTTAACTAAAAAAAAATCTAGAGATCGTGTATAAAATAATAAACTGCTAAGCTGTATAAAGAATGGGCAAAAGGGTTACTCTCCAAGAAAAATAATAGGCTTAAAAACTCACTTGGTACTTATTATGACATGTTCATTCCTTCAAGCAACTCATATTTGTCTCTGACATCAACATGTAGAGTAGCAAACATAGCGTAACATCACTTAAGACAAAAAATAATACAAATACTAAAATTTGAAATTCATCATGTCATCTAATGTTAAAACAAATCACACAATTTTTTTTAACTTAAAAAGATGCGTTTCTAGAGGCACTACACTCCATATTCAGCCATCTTCAACTCAAAAAAATTGAAAATGTATATTTATAAAGGAGAAATTAAAAAGAAGAAGAAAAAATGAACATCAAAACATAATAAAGAAAAAGAAAATGTCTGAATTTTTTTTAAACGATGAAGATGCGTTTCTAGAGTCACTACACTCCATATTCAGCCATCTTCAACACAAAAAGTTAGCAACAGTTACTTTCTACAACAAAAAATTAGTAAAAACTTAACCAAGATTCCACAATTGTCGACTATTCCCTTCCCCCAACCAGAACGAAACATTGTCGTCAATATTTGAAAGGAAAGAAGTAGAGTTTAGAAGACATCACCTGGGTGGTGCAACACAGATGAAAATATTTACAAGCGGAGAGTTAAATCTAATTTGTACTTCTTACTACCGCTATTGTTACCATCATTATTTGGATGCTCTAACACAAAGGTCCAGGGATCTGGCTCCAATCTATAAGCTTGTAACAAATCAAGTAGCTCATTAGTAGTGTGAGCACAAATAAAAAGCTTTTTCGCTGTGGAAGGAATGAAATAGTTTTTTATTGCATGGTTATGAAATGCGATGAAGCCATCATAAAAGTTATTGACATTTAACAAAACGATGAGTTTCTGGTGAATGTACAGATGGGTCCAAGATGCTAATGTGATAAGTGCCTCTAGAGTTGCAAGATCTCCTGGTAGGAAAATAAAAGCATCAGCATGATTAAGCATTTCGGTTATTCTTTCTTGTATACCTGAGACAACTAACTCTTCTCCAGTCGGTGAGTCAGACAAACTGCCCAAAGGTTTTAGGGCTATTGGGATGATGCCTAACACTTGACTTCTTCTAATAAAAGCAGCTTCTGAGACCAATTTTGATAACCCTCGGTTACCTCCTCCATACACCAAGTGTAATTTTCTCTCTGCTATGCGTCGACCAAGATCTATGGCTGCCTCAACAAACTCTTTATGTTTGCCATAGTTAAATCCAGAAAGTACACAAATGTTCTTGAATTGTCTATTAGGAGTAGCTGCCATTGGGAAACTTCTCAAAAATAATTTGTGAGTGCTTGACAAAAAAAAATCATATTTAAGAATCTTGGTAACAGTGGGTCACAACTGTGTATGAGGTAGCATGTCAGTGTCAAATAACGCGTAAAACACATGGCTCGAGTGTCAGAAAGCAAACAGTAAAATAAATGATAAAATAAAATTATTGAAGACAATAATACAAATGATAAAACAACAGTGAAATAAAATAACAGTGAAGTAAAAGGATATTTACAGATAGTTGCGACTGTGGCTCACATCTTCCTCTGGTTTTACGTCCAGAAACGGGTTGAACACCCTCTATGGGTCGAGGATAGGCTTTCCATCCAATTTTCTTATAAACTGGCAAACAGGGTCGTTTATAGTCAGATTCCTGAAACTATATCGTGCATGCTCTTTCTGGAATATTTGCCATAACTGGAGAATCGCTCCTTGCACATATCCACTGGGATGCGTTTCAAGAGACAAAAGGATATCATCCAATGACTCCTTATTCAAGTCATCCCTAATGAATTGAATCTTATCTTCCCTATTATCAGACATCATTCCTAAAGAACATGATTTTTTATCGCAACTCATTCTGGCACACCTATGACAAGCAATAGAAATTCTTCGAGCTTGTCGATTTCTTGCATAATTTCCTTTACCGCAACCAGGCATGTATGCAATAAATTTTGGAGGTAACTCACCTGTCAATCGTACTTTCACCTCGATTAACCAACGGTTGTCAGCAGGTATGTTATTCCTCATGAGCAATCGCATGCGTTCGGATCGAGCTTTATAGATTGTAAGGAGGGCATTCTGAGGAAGTGAAGGGAATCGCTTGTGAAGCTTCGCTAGAATCTCATTTCTGTCCATACCTTCGCCTCAGAATATCAGTTATCATGGGAAACTAAAGTAATCGACTTAATTGTCATGGAGTACCGTTATCCGCCACTTCACCAGGGTAACAAACTAAAGCACACGAACAAAAAAACAAATTAAAACACACAAAGAAAATCAAAATCGTCCTCTTATTGAATTTACCTTCAGCTCCAACTGGATGTTGTAAACACTTCTCTCAATGTCTCTGAGTTGGCTTTCTAAATTCTCAACATAGGCTACTAACTTTGGTGGTTGTAGAGCCCAAATGCGATGTGTTTTACAAAATTGAATTTGCCTTTTGAGATGAGATTTTACACGTTGAAGTGGTTTAAGAATGTTTAGGAGGAACAGTTTAAGTATGGTGCTCATGATTAACAATGATAAGAGAAAACTTAATGGTTAAACAAACACACTTATGCAAAAATAATTTCAATTAGCAAAAGAATAATAAAAAGAAAGAAAAAAAAATCAAATCACTGAAAAGAAAGAAAAACTCAATTCAAATCTGGTGGGTCACTCAAATTTATTTCGGTGTCCTCTCAATGTGGTTGGTACTTTAGATATAGCTTTAATCGTTGAACATTAACTTTAAATGTGACACCATTCTTTGAGTCCTTAATTTCAATTGCCCCATGTGGAAAAACAGTATAAACAATAAATGGGCCAGACCATCGAGAGCGTAACTTACCTGGGAATAGGTGCAAGCGAGAATTGAATAAAAACACTTTCTGACCTGGAGTGAAAGATTTTCTCATAATTTGCTTGTCATGGAAGACTTTCATCCGCTGCTTGTAAATTTTGGCATTTTCGTATGCATCATTGCGAATTTCTTCAAGTTTTGCCAGTTGTAATCTTCTTTCTGAGCTAGCTTGCTGCATGTCAAAGTTGAATTTCTTAATAGCCCAATATGTACGATGCTCGAGTTCCACAGGTAGGTGGCAAGCTTTTCCATACACTAGCATGTAGGATGACATCCCAATTGGGGTCTTGAAAGCCGTTCTATATGCCCATAATGCATCATCAAGTCATAATGACCAATCTTTCCTGTCTAGCCTCACCGTATTTTCTAATATGTGTTTTATATCTCGATTGGAGATCTCAACTTGGCCACTGGTTTGCGGATGATATGGGATCGCCACTTTGTGAGTGATGGAATACTTTGTCAAAAGAGCTTTGAATGCTTTGTTACAAAAGTGGGCTCTACCATCACTGATTATCGCTCGAAGGAATCCAAAGCGTGAAACAATGTTGTTTTTCAAAAATCTTATCACCACCTTGTGATCATTGGTTCTACATGGAATTGCTTCTACCCATTTTGATACGTAGTCAACAACAACCAATATGTATTGATGGCCAAAAGAAGGGGGAAAGGATCCCATGAAGTCGATACGCCATACGTAAAAAATCTCAACCACTAAAATTAGATTTAGTGGCATCATGTTCCTTCGTGTAATGCTCCCCATTCGTTGACACCTATCACATGAAGAGCAAAATGTGTAAGCATCGCGAAATATAGTTGGCCAATAGAAACCACATTGTAAAATTTTAGTTGTTGTTTTCTTAGTGCTGAAATGGCCTCCACAAGCTTGTTCATGGCAGAATGAAAGGATATTTTGAATTTCATTTTCTGGGACACATCGTCTAACAATTTGATATGCACAATACTTGAACAAATACGGGTCATCCCAAAAGAAATTCTTTATTTCCGCAAAATATTTAGCCTTGTCTTGCTTGGTCCAATGCTCTGGAAGTTGACATGTAACAAGATAATTCATGATGTCAATATACCATGATAATACTTCCACACTCATCAATTGTTCATCTGGGAATGACTCATTCAATGTTAATGACTCTGTAATTGTGTCAAAATAGAGACGAGAGAGATGGTCTGCCACAACATTTTCTGTGCCTTTCTTATCTTTAAATTCCAAGTTGAACTCCTGCAAAAGTAACACCCAATGAATTAGTCTAGCTTTTGCATCTTTCTTTGTGAGAAGATATTTAAGAGTAGCATGATCTGTGAACACAATTATTTTACAATCAATGAGATAAGATCGAAATTTTTCTAATGCAAACACTACAACTAGCATTTCTTTTTTAGTAGTTGAATAGTTCAACTGTGCATCATTCAATGTCATACTAGCATAATAAATAACATGGGGAATTCGATCAACTCTTTGTCCTAATACTGCTCCTACTGCATAATCAGATGCATCACATATGAGTTCAAATGGTAAGCTCCAGTTTGGGGGCTGAATGATGGGTGATGATGTCAACAACTGCTTTAATTTTTCAAACGCCACAAGACATGAATCATCAAAGATAAACAGTACATCCTTAGCAAGTAAATTGCATAAGGGTCTAGAAACTTTGCTAAAATCTTTAATGAAACGTCTATAAAAACCAGCATGCCCAAGGAAAGATCTTACTTCTCTAACTGTTTTAGGTGGAGGAAGATTGGAAATGAGATCCACCTTGGCTTTGTCAACCTCAATACATTTGCTCGAAATGATGTGACCGAGACCAATACCTTGTTTTATCATAAAATGGCACTTCTCCCAATTTAAGACCAAGTTCTTCTCGATACATCTCTGCAGAACTAGTGTTAGATGATGTAAACATTGATTAAACGAGTCACTAAAGACAGAAAAGTCATCCATAAAGACTTCAAGAAATCGTTCAACCATATCAGAAAAAATGCTCAACATGCATCATTGAAATGCAGCAGGTGCATTACATAATCCAAATGGCATTCTCCTATATGCAAAAGTGCCAAAAGGGCAAGTGAAAGTAGTTTTCTCTTGATCTTTTGGTACTAAGGGAATCTGATTATATCCTGAGTAGCCATCTAGAAAGCAATAAAATTCATGGCCTGCTAATCTATCAAGCATTTAATCGATAAATGGTAAAGGAAAATGGTCTTTACGTGTAACAGAATTCAACTTTCTATAATCAATGCATACACGCCATCTTGTAGTTACTCTAGTTGGTATCAATTCATTATCAGCATTGGTAACTACTGTGACTCCTGACTTTTTGGGGACAACTTGTACAGGACTGACCCATGAACTATCAGAAATTGGGTAAATGATACCTGCGTCTAATAGCTTATGAACTTCAGTTCTAACAACTTCTTTCATGTTAGGATTTAACCGACGTTGCATTTCCCTAGTAGGTTTAGCATTTTCATCAAGGTGAATGTAATGCATGCAATTTACTGGGTTTATACCTTTTATGTCTACTATGGTCCATCCTAATGCTCATTTGTGCTCTTTTAAAACATCCAACAACTTACCTTTTTATTTGTCATTTAGGGATGATGAGATGATTACCGGCAGAGTGCTTTCTTCTCCCAAAAACACATATTCCAAAGTGTTGGGTAATGGTTTGAGCTCGAGTTTTGGTGGTGATTCTGATGATGGGATGAGTTTCTTCTTTGATGGTGCTAGTTGTTCAACTCTTGACTTCCATTTATTGGTATCCATGGATGGTGCTGAGTCAAGCAGGGCGTTGACCTCATCGACCGATCTGGATAAGCACGTCCTCCATAATACCATGATGTATTTTTGTGGATCGATCTGCAAGTTGTAACACCACTGAAGTTGGGTGTAATTCTCCTGTTTGAAGATTTCAAGAATCTCACCTATGGATTTTCCTTCTTTCCTTTAGCTAACCTCTGAGGAAATGGAGCTTTGGGAACATATTCTCGTGGGTTGGTTTCTTCTTTCTCTTCCGATGGTGAGTCCTCAACATTCACAGGTACAATTTAATTTTCTTTTGTCACCGGCATCCCCACTTTGTTGTCGACTTCTTTTACTTTTCGCAAGGTCATAATTGCTTTGACCTCTCCATGATGCTGTGGTGAATTGGTACTTGCTTCATGCACTCCTTTAGGATTAGGCACTGGTTGACTTGGAAACTTGCCTTTCTCAACAGTCATTGCCAAGGTTTAAACTAAAGAAGCAAGTTGTCCCACCATCTTCTCGAGGCTTGAAATTGATTGGGCTTGTGAGTTGAAGCCTGCTCTCAACTCATTTCGTAGTCCATCAATGGTGCGGTTTTGTTACTCAATCGTAGAATGAGTAACATTCTTGAAATTCTGGAATGTATCCTCCCATGGTCTGGGTTGAGAGTAGTTCTGGTTCTAATTGTATGGTCTAAATGGTGGCTGAGAGGCTTGAGGAACTTGAGGAATTTGTTGCATTGGTGGAGCTGGAGCTGCTGGTCCATTCTGTTAGAATCCTTGAGACGATGAAAAATTGGGGTGGTCTCTCCATCCAGGGTTATATGTATTGGAGTATGGGTTGTAATTTGATGGTTTTCTCATTACACCTATGTCATTGGCTTGATCTGAGTATGAGTCATAGTCATGTGATTCTGTTGATTTAGCAGTCGATAACGATGCTATTTGTCGGGAAAGACCTTCAACCATCTCCTTGATTTCTTTGATTCCCGAAGTTGACTCGCCAATGTGACCTCATTCACTCCCTTAATTCTTTTAGTATTCCTGAGTGATCGACTCCGTTGTTGGGAATTATCCGCTTCTCGCTTGAAGAATTCCCAAATCTCTAATGCACTTTTTGACATTAGCTCTCCTCCACTTGTTGCCATTAGTCATTCTTTTACATTCGGCAATAATCCCTCCAAAAAGTATTGGGATTGGTGCCATTTCTCGTACCCATGATGTGGACACTTCAAGAGTAGCCCATTGAATCGCTCCCATGTTTCGAAAAACTGCTCATCTTCTCTCTGGGTAAACTCTGAAATTTCCATGTGAATAACATTGGTTTTATGCACTGGGAAATATTTATTCAAAAATTTTGTTACCATTTGTTCCCATGATGTAATGCTATTAGCAGGCAAAGTATTTAACCATGAACGAGCTCTATCCTTTAAAGAAAATGGGAATATTCTAAGTTTTACATCATCATCTGAAAAATTCTCATATTTAAATATTTGACAAATAGCATGAAAATCATTCAAATGATTATATGGGTCCTCATTTTCTAGGCCATAGAATATTGGGAGACAATTTAGCACACTGGGTTTTAGTTCAAAACTCCTAACAGCTACATTTGGGTATCTTATGCATGATGTGTTCAAATTAGCTAAAGGACTGAAGTAGTCCTTAAATGGCCTCTCCTGTGGCTGCAAATCCATTTTATTTTTAACTTGTTTGTGTGTACGCAGTGTTTTTTCCAATTCAAGGTCTATAGGCTCAAGATTAGGTAATAATGACCTACGAGTCTACGACCATGCATGCAAGGAACACAAAAATAAATGGGAACAAAACAAATAAAAATAAAGAAGAAGGAGAAATTATGGTACTAACCTTATCACGTTGTTACAACCTTTCTATAAAAACACACTAAAACAAATACGTGAAATAAATTAACTAAAAATAAATTAATAAAATAAACAAAAATTACAAAGAAGAAGAAAAAAAATAACTTGAAAATTAAATTACAAAATTTTAAAGAAGAGAAAAAGAAAAGAAATACGAACCTCTAAATGCTAATTCACTTTTTTTTTAATAATAAGGAAAGGATGCAAGAAAAAAAATAAAAGAAATAATTCACAAAAATTAATTTTACGAATTAAAATAACTTACTTCCCCGGCAACGGCGCCAAAAACTTGTGTAAATTTTATTGAACTCGCAAGTGCATGAATCTATTGTAAAATAGATCAATAGTGACGAGTGTCGATCCCACGAGGAGGTGGATTTTAATTGTGTGTAGAATTAATTTTTCTAAATGGGTGGTTGGATTTATGGTGAAAGTTGATTTGGAATATCCTAAAATTGGAATTAAAATAGCGAGAATAAATTAAAGAGAAATCTATTGAAATGATGTACTTGGGTATCTGGATCCGCATTAACATGCACAATGGGCTAAATATTCTTTATTAGTGCCAATTAAATCATGAGGGAGGAATCCACACCTCACGAACCACACTCTAATCAATATGGTGCTAAGGGCTTATCGTGCCAAATAATAACAACCTTGTACTAGAGAGCCGGTGAAACCAAGGCGGTATCTAGACAAGATTATTATTATTTGTCGACGAGAAGTCAGAACATCCACAAAAACTAGAGGGGAAGAGAAAGTAAATTTACCAAATAAAGCCCATGACACATGTTGAAACTTTACCTTCAACCCAAGCTTGAAAGAAAATTAACTACTCATAATTGAACTAGGGATAAAATGGAAATTTATTAAAGTACGTAGAAAATACATGATGGAGAATGAATTACAGAAAATGGAGTCCAAAAATGGATTCAAAGCTATCAAGTTAGAGGGGGAGGGCCCCTTTTTATAGATACATTGAGTAAATCATGGCCACCGGATTAAAAACTGTTTGGACGCTCAGGATTGCGCCACGTCATCAATCAACAGTACGCGGTTTGAACAGTAACACAGTTTGACCCGGCTTGAACAGTAACGTGGTTTGGTTGAAAATAATCCTGTGTAATGCATGTACCGTATGCGAGAGTTTTGGTCCATTGATATGCTGCTGTTGGTGGTATAAATACTAATGCTATTGGTGTCAATGTGCAAGTGTACACAACAAGTAATAAAGTGATGAGTATTCAAGATCGTCTCCATAGGAATTGATGTTATCAGATTTGCTACAGCAATCTTAATAGTGCAGATTTTGTGCTAAAATAAAATAAACAATGAATGAAACTAATGTACTAATTAAAATAAAAAAAGGCAATAAATAAAATGCAACAAAGTAAATTATCACGTCAAACTCAAAGATAAAACTAATGGTTGACTCGGTTGCTGCAGTATCTGCTATAGCACTTGGCAGAATCCTTATGTATCCTCAGCCGTCGCATGTTAGATATCTTATATCTATATACAACCTAACAGTGATCAATTGTTATGCCAACATAAGATATAGCATTACACGTTTAGGTTCTATTTACCCTACAAGGTGAATCCCTATGTCTAGTTCATCACTAATTTTAGATTAAGCATGACCCTTTTGGGATAAGTTACACTCAATCCAGGAAACCTAATTTAAAACCAAGTATTGCTCTGATATGTTCCACTAAGATAAGCTCTTTTGTTGCTCTCTCCTAACTTGTATCATTAAATGGGTGATCAACCGAAATAATGAATAAACATAAATACTATCAAAACAAACTGCTACAGTAAACATGCAGCAACACATATATTCAGTCAATAAATCATCAAGATTGTTTATCACTCAACCACAAATAAATTTAGTTCATGATTTACAAAAGAAAAATAAAGAACAAAGTTTCAGTCATGAAACACATCCCCATAAATAAATAGAAAACAAGAAAATAAGAGAATAATAAGAAAGATTGAGCTCCCAATTGATTTCTGCAAATTCTCCTCTTGTGCAGCCCTTAATCTCTCTCTTGAATCTTGTTTTTCTTTTGTTTCTTTATGTTTTTCTCCTTGGGTGACGGCCCTCCCCCTTTCCTTATGATATGTGCCTCTTTTATAGTTGAAAATTAGGGTAAACGGAACCCTAGGGCGCGCATAAGTCAGATTAGGAAACTGCAGATCGCAATTCTGCAGTTATCTCGCACGGAATTTTCTCTGTCGTTGTTCTAGGATTGCTACAGCAACGGCTACAGCAACTGCACTGTTCCAGATTTGTTTCAATTCTTTTATAGCCATGTTCTTCCTCCTTTTTGCCGGCCTATTGCATCAGCATTCCTTCCATGATTTATAAGCTTCTGTAAACCTACAATTATGCACACAATTTAAGCACAAATTACTTTAAATCGAACAAAACTTATTAAGACTGACTAAAATGATTATTTATACAAAATGTAACAAAAATGCAATAAAAACACATAATTTACTCTCTAAGTATTATTGATTTAAGTCTAAAAGTGTCATGATAACTCTCATTTCATAGAGTTATCACACCCCCAAACTTAAACCATTACTTGTCCTCAAATAATGACAATAACACTAACACTTCAATCACACAATCATTCAACAAATAACTTAGCTTTGTCATCATATTTGCAAGGATTCTTCCACCCTCAGATCACACTCTTAATCACGCAAAATAGTCATAGTAGTTTAGTTCTAGACTTAGGCTTCATTCTGTTCAGAGTGTGTGTGTGCCACTTTGATCAAATTCCAGAGGTGCTACAACATTACACAGACATATAATTCAGAGATAGAACACAAATATATTCACATATGGGGGAGTAGAATTCACAAATAAACTCAAACTGTGCTACAACAATAATTTTTTTTTTCAGTTAAACCCTTCAATGCAACATTGAGCTTTCATGTGAATGCCTATCACTTATAATGACGACACCCAATTACTCATTCAAAGTACATGTCAGAGTTGCTATAGCAACGTATTCAGGATGTTATATCTAGGTCATACCTTTGGACGCCTTTGACTCAAGGCTGAACATGGGGCTCATGAACAGACCAAGTTACTCAGTATCCTAGGTAGCGGACCTCTTTATCACCATTTTTTTTTGCTTTTCTTCTTCTTCTTTTTTTCTCTTTTTTTTTATAATTGCTGCAACACTGCTCGTAGCTTGTGTTGCCTTTGGACTCAAGTTTGCATATGAGGTGCATACTCAACCCTGGTTACTCAGCAACTTAAACCATTGGAGTAGAATTTATTTCATAACAGGCACAGTCCAACAAAAATTTTCCCCCAAACTTGAGATATTTTCTACTCTTTTTTTTTTGTTTTCCTGGCTCTGCTGCAGTATTCTCATAAAACTCAACCAAAGTCTAAGTGTCGGGACAGAAGTTCAACCTCCATCTATAACTATCTCTACTTGGCTTTCTCATAAATACTGAATAACACTCAATTTATCTTCATTAGGTTTTCAAATCCATACACAAATATTAGATAACAGAGCTTCACACAACACAAGCATAAACACATGCACTCAGAAACACAACCCCCCAAACTTGAGTGGTGTTGTGTCATCATAAGCACACAAAACAAAACCACATGAACCGGATATGCATACACTAAATAAAAGGACATGCAGAATGAATCAGAAAATTAAAACTAAATGAAAGAAAAGTTTTTTTTTTTATAGAAAGAAGTAAAATAAACTAGCGGGTAGGGGTACTCCCCTGTTGTTGGAAGCACTACTACAGCACAGGCTGTAAAGGGTCACTTCTTCTTTGATCCACTTCTCAAACGCTCTTTATCATAAAATCTGATCAATCCATTTGCTGCTACAAAAGAAAGAAATGCCTCTATTGTTTGAGAATCTTCTGTTATATGTCATGCTGTAAATGATGCTGCAGCAATTCCCTCATGCTTGTTTTGCCCACATTTGTTTTTTACTTGCAGCAATTTAACACAATGACATAAAAAATTAGATGCACGCTTTTTAAAAAAAAACAAAAAGACAAATTAAATAATTTAAAAGCTAAATTCAATGCCTTAAAAACTTGAAACAACTTCCCTTATTGGGTTGCCTCCCAATTAGCGCTTGATTTTAGGTCTTTCAGCCTGACCTTTCTTGTTTGCTCAACCTGGATCATTCAAGAACATATCCGTCTTTAGGTTGTTCACATCATCTCTCATATAGTGCTTCACTCTCGGCCCATTAACCTTGAATTCTTGTTGGTCTGGCGTGAGTTCCCTTTGCTGGATTTGCTCATCAATTCTTAAGGGTTGCTTCTCCCCTGACCATGCTATGTTAACTGCTCTATGATCTTCATCATCAAGTTCTTCAAATGTTACAGCATTGATTTCTTCCTTACTGCAGCAACTGTGTAATTTCTCTACTACAACAAAGTCCATAACACTGATAAAATTACAATCTTCAATCTCATCGGGACTCTTCATGCTATCCAGCACATTGAATGTAACTTGCTGGTCATTTACCCTCATAGTTAATTCTCCTTTTTGAACATCAATTAAAGTCTTTCCCGTGGCTAAGAAAGGTCTTCCTAAAATGATTGGCACTTCTTTGTCTGCTTTAAAATCTAGCACAATAAAATCCACCAGAAAAATAAATTTATCCACCTTCACCAACACATCTTCAATCTTCCGTTCTAGATAGGCATGAGATCGGTCAGCAAGTTGTAGAGTCACTGTTGTTGGTCTATATTCACCAACTCCCAATTTCTTAAACACTGATAAAGGCATGAGATTAATGCTAGCCCCCAGATCACAAAGTGCTTTACCACTGTATTTAGTGCCTATGGAGCATGGGATTGTGAAGCTTCCTGGATCCTTCATCTTCTGCGGTATCTTACTCTGAAGCATTCGGCTGCACTCTTGTGTTAGAGTAACTGTCTCAAATTCTTCAAGTCTTCTTTTCTTTGTCAAGATATCCTTCAAAAATTTCGCATGGTTTGGCATTTACCCTAGAGCTTCCACAAAAGGGATATTGATATGTAGTTATTTCAGCACTCCCAAGATTTTGCTGAACTGCTTCTCTTGTTTTTGCTTCTGAAACCTTTGAGGAAATGGTGGTGGATGTCTAAACTGTTGTGCTGCAGCAGGTTGTGCAAACTACTTCTCTTTTACTCCACTCGGGTCTGTTGTTGTTGGTGTTGTAGCTTCTTCACCACCAGGTGCTGGATCATAACTTTTTACAAATGATGTAGCAGAACTGTATTGATTTGCATTCTAAAAATTGGAAGACCGTGACTCCTTCTCTACTTGAGTGTCTTTGTGGCCTTTGTTGGACTTAATTATTCTTTTTGGCACACCAACTGAATTATCAACATCCTTTCCAGATCTCAAGTTAATCACCTTGCAGTGTTCTTTCCCTTCTCTTCTTGGGTCCTATGTATTACTAGGTAAACTACCATGAGGTCTGTTGCTCAATGCTGTAGCAAGCTGTCCAATTTGATTTTCTAAGTTTCTCAAATATGCAGCATGACTTTGGACAACCGCTTCATTCTTCACAATATAATCCTTAATCAAACCTTCAATGGAGCTAAGTTGATCATTGTTGATGCTTCTTTGCTCTTGATTTTGCTGATAAAATCCAGGTGGTTGAGCAGGTCTATTCTGTCCACTAGGTGCTGCAGTAGTCTGGTTCTGATAACTCCATGAAAAGTTCGGGTGATGTCTCCATCCAGAATTGTAATTGTTTGAATATGGATTGTCTTGGTTCTGTCTATTGAAGCTGCCTACATAATTGATTGAAGTTAGATTCCCAGGACAATTGTCGAATAAATGCCCTTCTCCACAATAAACGCACGACACATCAGAAATTTGGTTAACAGTTACTGGAGCAGTAGTCATAGCCTTTACCATCCTTGTTAATGAAGTTACTTGGGCTGACAATGCTGTCAAGGTATCTACGTTATGAACTCCTACTGTTCCTCTTGCTGCAGCTTGTCTAGTTGATGGCCACTGATAATTGTTGTTAGCAATCCTCTCCAAAATTTCATAAACCTCATTGTAAGACTTAGATAATAAAGTCCCATTTGCTGAAGCGTCCACCATTAATTTAGTACTTGGGTTGAGACCATTATAGAAAGTTTCCAACTGTATGCAGCAAGGAATACCATGATGAGGACATTTTCTGAGTAACTCCTTAAATCTCTCTCATGCGTCACACAATCTCTCATCTTCAAGTTGATGGAAAGATGTGATCTCATTCCTCAACTTTGCATTCTTGGTTGGCGGGAAGTATTTCAACAAAAATTTGTCAGCCAAGTCACTCCATGTAGTGATAGAATCTGGTGGTAGAAAATTCAACCATGCTCTTGCTCGATCTCTCAAAGAAAACGGGAAAAGTCTGAGTCTCAATGTTTCCTACGATGCTCCAGCAATCTTGAAAGCATCACTTACTTCCAAAAATAACTTAAGGTGTAGATAAGGATCTTCGGATGGCAAACCATTAAATTGCCCCACTGTTTGAAGCATCTGAAACATCACAGGTTTGAGTTCAAAATTGTCAGCTTGAATGTCAGGTCTAACTATTCCCGGATGTATGGCTTGAGGAATCAACACTGCGTAGTCTCGAATGGCTCTATCTCTATCGTTCGCCTTGTGAATAATGTTGTTGTTCCCTGGTTGCCTTTGAACAAATTGTCCATTTAGACCTTCATGTACATTGACTGGTTGTATCCCCTCTCTACGGTTCAAGTTTCTCAAATCTTGCAAATCATCCATTGCTACAGCAACTTGTAATTCCCGATGCTCTCTTCTCAATCTCCTTGCAGTTCTTTCAATTTCTGGATCAAACTGGAAGTCAACAGATTTATATTTGCGCATGCAAGGGTTGCTAGATCACCTATGTCAACAAAATAAACAAATTAAAATAAAATAAAAAATTAGCACCGTTAAAACTAATTTCACAAATCACAATGAACAATCAATCCCCGGCAACAGCGCTAAAAACTTATTGGCGGTATAAATACTAATGTTATTGGTGTCAATGTGCAAGTGTACACAATAAGTAATAAAGTGATAAGTATTCAGGATCGTCTCCATAGGGATTGATGTTATCAGATTTGCTACAGCAATCTTAACAGTGCAGATTTTGTGCTAAAATAAAATAAACAATTAATGAAACTAATATACTAATTAAAATAAAAAGGCAATAAATAAAATGCAACAAAGTAAAGTATCACGTCAAACTCAAGGATAAAACTAATGGGAATATAGAGTAGTTGAGTGAATAAACTCTCTTAATGGTCTTGACTATTTTCTAATGGTTGGCTCGGTTGCTGCAGTATCTGCTATAGCACTGGGCAGAGTCCTTATGTATCCTCAGTCGTCGCATGTTGGATATCTTATATCTATATGCAACCTAACAATGATCAATTATTATGCCAACATAAGATATAACATTACACGTTTAGGTTCTATTTACCCTACAAGGTGAATCCGTATGTCTAGTTCATCATTAATTTTAGATTAAGCATGACCCTTTTGGGATAAATTAAACTCAATCCAGGAAACCTAATCTAAAACCAAGTATTGCTCTGATATGTTCCACTAAGATAGGTCATTTTGCTGCTCTCTCCTAACTTGTATCATTAAATGGGTGATCAACTGAAATAATGAATAAACATAAATACTATCAAAATAAACTGCTACAGCAAACATGCAGCAACACATATATTCAGTCAATAAACCATCAAGATTGTTTATCACTCAACCACAAATAAATTTAGTTCATGGTTTGTAAAAGAAAAATAAAGAACAAAGTTTCAGTCATGAAACACATCGCCATAAATAAATAGAAAACTAGAAAATAAGAAAAGAATAAGAAAGATTGAGCTCCCAATTGATTTCTGCAAATTCTCCTCTTGTGCAGCCCTTAATCTCTCTCTTGAATCTTGTTTTTCTTTTGTTTCTTTGTGTTTTTCTCATTGGGTGATGGCCCTCCCCTTTTTCCTTATGATATGTGCTTCTTTTATAGTTGAAAATTAGGGTAAACGAAATCCTGGGGCGCGCATAAGTCAGATTAGGAAACTGCAGATTGCAATTCTGCAGTTATCCTGCACGAAATTTTCTCTGTCGTTGTTCCAGGATTGCTACAGCAATGGTTGCTACAGCAACTACACTATTCTAGATTTGTTTCAATTCTTTTATAGCCATGTTCTTCCTCCTTTTTGCCGGCCTATTGCATCAGCATTCCTTCCATGAATTATAAGCTTCTGGAAACCTATAATTATGCACACAATTTAAGCACAAATTACTTTAAATTGAACAAAACTTATTAAGACTGACTAAAATAATTATTTATGTAAAATGTAACAAAAATGCAATAGAAACACATAATTTACTCTCTAAGTATTATTGATTTAAGTCTAAAAGTGTCATGATAACTCTCATTTCATAGAGTTATCAGCTGCCACGTCACCATCAAAAGTACATAAGAATTTTAGTCCAACAGGATCGTGACACCTCATCAATCAATGCCACATCATCGGTCAATGCTACGTCATCGATCCGTCTATGTGAACAGTGTCGTGAACAGTAACGTAGACAGTACCGTATATGGGAATAGTACCGTACATGTGAACAGTGCCATTTTTTCCTTTTATGCTCCTCCTAAGGTTTTCGACCGTCCTGAATTCAAAAGTGATGTCCGCTTTGCCGTCTGATCTCTCGTTCATTGTGAAATGACCATGATTCCCCT
This sequence comes from Citrus sinensis, assembly GCF_022201045.2. Classification (NCBI taxonomy): domain Eukaryota; kingdom Viridiplantae; phylum Streptophyta; class Magnoliopsida; order Sapindales; family Rutaceae; genus Citrus; species Citrus sinensis. Next base: position 17,721,946 of record NC_068563.1, read on the forward strand.
AAAATATATAAAATACTTAATTAAAGTAAAACACACATAATTAAATTACAAAAAGCTTAAATACATAAAAGTAAGGGTTGTTAGTAAGACTTGAAATGTAAAATGACGATTTTCTCCTTTATAAATATGCATTTTCTAACACTCAACACTTGTTATAGCTGCAGATTCTCCTGCAATTCTCTCAACTGTCCTCACAGTAATGACTCCTTCATTCTTTATCCTCCCATCACTTTCCTCAAATTGCACTCCCGAGACTTCACATATTCCCGTGATAAGAGAAGGAAATAGTAGTGCAACAAATTTTTGCTTTTTTATAGCATAATCTCTAATTTCCCTCTCAATGATCCTGCATATAGGAGGATGAGTATATCTTGCGAAACTGTGGTAGTGTGGGTAGTTGGCATTAATCGAGATTTCAAAAACTTTACCCAAACTTTGGCAATAGGTTTTAAATCTATTCTACTAACCACTTGCCCTTCTTCATTCATCCACTCACTACCCGGGACAGTTAACGTTTTGAAAACTTTCCCCAATTTCTTCATCATCATGTTCTCAACAAATTGTGTGTATTCACACTCTACAGCAGTGGGTAAATCATAAAATGCATTAATAACTCCAGAGTCTAAAGGGATTTATATTTGCCTTACAAAAATATTGCACTGATCCTGCTGCAGCATGTTGGAGTAGAATTCTTTAACAACCAGGATGATTGGATTTAGGGGTGAGAGCAAAATTTTACCCATCCTCTCCACGCTACAGCATTATAGATGCTGCTCATTACGCTCGTTGGTTGCTTTGGGAATATAAAGCCCTTTTCCTCCAAAAGTTTCTATGGCTCTACAAATTCCTCAAATTTGTCTTCGGCTTTGTAACTATGGAAGTGTGAAGGGTCCTTCAATCTAACAGCTCTTTATCTTGAACTTTGGCATTGTTGTAGTCGATTGAACATAATTGTGTGATTCCTAAAATAGAAGTAGAACATAAAAAGAATTGTGAATAATGGTGAGTAAAGTTACTGTTAAATTTTAATTTTGCGACAGTAATGTTGTTCATAAAATTGCAATTGTACCTAAAACTTTATGTAATTATATTATGGCCCAAAACATCATAGAACTTTGTATATATGTCCAAATTTAGAATTTCTAAATAATAGTTATTATTCCCAAAACTTTTTAAAATTATGAGATGACCTAAAACATAATAATATTTTTCAATGAACTCTTTTTCAAACTTTAACAAAATACTTATAAATTTCAAAGTTCTCAAAACCTTTTCAATTTAGTCCAAAATTTGAAAATTTGACATTTTCCTCAGGTGGTTAGCCGCTAGCCCTCAAGCCCGCTAACTCTCTGTCCATTTTCAATGTTTATATTTTGACCCCAAAACTTTAAGAAATTAGAGTATGGCTAAAAATGTTTCAAATATTTACAAATAGGTCCAAATCCGAAATTCAAAATAATACTTATTAAAATCAAAGATTGTAAATTTTTTTCATTTTATTTCACATCTTGAAAAATAGTAAATTTCATAAAATGCTTGGTTTATAATTGTAAAACCTTTTATTTATGAAAAATAATGATTTGTTAAATGAAATCTTGAGCTTCTCGAATGCTAAACCATACAATGTTGAGTGTTAGAAAGTGCATATTTATAAAGGATACAATCATCATTTTATATTTCAAGTCTTACTAACACTCTTACTTTTATGTATTTAACCTCTTGTGATTTAATTATGTGTGTTTTATTTTAATTAAGTATTTTATGTATTTTAGGGGCATCATGGTTATTTCACAATGAACGAGAGATCAGACAGCAAAACAGACATCACTTTTGAACTCAGGACAGTCGAAAATCTTAGGAGGAGCATAAAAGGAAAAATGGCACTGTTCACATGTACGGTATTGTCCATGTTACTATTCACGTCACTGTTCACATATACGGAACAATGACGTAGCATTGACCGATGAGGTGTCACAATCCTATTGGACTAAAATTCTTATGTACTGTTGATCGGTGATGTGGCAGCATGTCAGTGGACCAAATATCGTGCGTACGGTCCATGCATATACACGTAATTATTTATAACCCAACCGCGTCACTATTCAAGGCGCCTCACTGTTCATACCGCATCACTATTAAAACCACGTGGTCAAACCACGTACTGTTGATCGATGACGTGGCGCAATCCTGAGCGTTCAAGTTATTTTTAATCCGACAACAATGATTTACTCAATGTATCTATTAAAAGAGGGCTCCCCCCCTAATTTGACATCCCTGAATTCATTTTTGAGTTACATTTTCTGTAATTCCTTCTACATCTTATATTTTCTATGTATTTTAATAAATTCTCATTTTACCCCTACTTCAATTATGAGTAGCTAATTTTCTTTCAAGCTTGGGTTGAAGGTAAAGTCTCAACATGTGCCATGGGCTTTATTTGATAAATTTACTTTTTCTTCACCTCTAATTAAGGTGGATATTTTGACTTTTCGTCGACAGATAGTAATAATCTTATCTAGATACCGCACTGGTTTAACCGGCTCCCTAGTACAAGGTTATTACTATTTGACACTACAAGCCCTTAGCACCATATTGATTAGAGTGCGGTTCATGAGGAGTGGAAACCCCCCTTATGATTTAATTGGTATTAATAAGGAATATTTAGCCCATGGTACATGTTGATGCAGATCCAGATACCCAAGTGCTTCATTTAAATAGATTTCGCTTTAATTTATCCCCGCCATTTTAATTTAAATTCTAGGATAAACTAAGTCACTTTTACCACAAATTCAACCACCCACTTAAAAAATTAAGTCTATATATAATTAAAATCCACCTCCTTATGGGATCGACACTCGTCACTATTGATCTATTCTACAATAGATTCGTGCACTTGCGAGTTCAATAAAATTTGCACAGCATACATATATTAAATCATACCAGTTTTACAAGAATTGTCGTAATAATGAGTCCGTTGAGCTCTAAACTTTATTTTTGATCACACCGTTGTCTATTGAGTGTTTTGAACTTGATTTCACGCGGTTCACTTTATCATAAATATTATCCTTCAAGAACTAATGAAAATGTTAAATACAATATTTATCAAATCACTTAAGACACATGTTTGTTATCATCAAAATTACATTATGTGTAGCCTTTTAGGCTAACAGGTTCAAATTCTCCATATCTTTCAAATCATCTATTGTTTCAGCAGCTCTTGAATTTCTTTACTCTTTTTTTAATCTCCTTGCAGTTCATTCAATTTCTAGATCAAACTGGAATTCAATAGGTTTATATTTGCGCATGTAAGGGTTGCCTGTCAAAAAAATAAACAATTTAAAATAAAATTAAAAGTTAGCACTGATTAAGATTAATTCACAAATCACAATGAACAATCAATCCTCAACAATGGCGCCAAAAATTTATTGGGTGATTTCTATTGCTATGGGTGTCAATATGCAAGTGGACACAACAAGTAATATACTGATGAGTATTCAGATTGTCTCCACAGGGATTGATGTTATTAGATTTGCTACAGCAATCCTAACTATGCCAGGGTTTATAGCTTGAGGAATTAATACTGCATAATCTCTAATGGCTCTATCTCTATCATCTGCCATATGAATAATGTTGTTATTCCCTGGTTGCCCATAAATTATCTGCCCATTCTAACCTTCTTGACCTCTTTGTGTATTTATTGGTTGTATTTCTACTTGGAGGTTCGGATTCCTTATATCTTGCAAATCATCCATTGCTACAGCAGTTTTTGAATTTCTTATACTCTTTTCTTAATCTACTTGCAGTTCTTTCAAGTTTTTGATCAAACTGAAATTCAACAAGTTTATATTTGCACATGCAAGGGTTACCTGTCAACAAATAAACAAATTAAAATTAAAATTAAAAATTAGCACCGTTTAAGATTAATTTCAAAAATCACAATGAACAATCAATTCCTGGCAACGGCGTCAAAAACTTAGTGTGCAATTTCTAATGCTATGGGTATCAATGTGCAAGTGTACACAACAAGTTATATACTGATGAGTATTCAAATCGTCTCCACAGGGATTGATGTTATTAGATTTGCTACAACAATCCTAGCAGTACAATTTTTTTCTAATTGAAATAAGACAATGTATGAAACTAATGAACTGATTTAACTAGAAATGCAATAAAGAAAATTCTCATGTCAAACGCAAGAATGTAACTAATGGGAAATGAGTAGTTGAATGAATAAACTTACTTAATGGTATTGACTATTTTTTTAATTACAATATCGTTGCTATAATATCTACTACAACACTGGGTAGAATCCCTCATGCATCCTCCAATGTCGCCTGTTGGATATCTTATATATAATGCAACCTAACAGTGACCAATGGTTATGCCAACATTAAACGTTCTAGATTCCAACTACCTTACAAGGTGAATCCCTATATTTAGTTTTTCACTAATTTTAGATCAAGCAAATTGAGATTAGCCCAACTTAGGAAACCCAATATAAATCCAAGTATTGTCTTAATTTGATCCACTAAGATAGACCTTTTTTAGACACTTTCTTAGCTAGTATCGACTAAATAGGTCGTCAGCCGAAATAGGGAATTAAAATAAATACAATTAAGACAAAATGCGGCAGCAAATATAAAGCAACACACATATGTTAGTCAAACATCCATTAAGATCGTTTATTACTCAACTACAATCAAATTTAGTTCATGATTTCTGATAAAATAATAAATAATAGCCATCCAACACATTCCCATAATTAATTAGAAAATAAGAAGAAGAAGTGAACTTCGCTTGGTCGTATAGATATCTTCTCTGTTTCCTCCTTGAATTCTCTGTTACACCCTTCAATCTCTCTCTTGATTTCTATTTTCCGGTTGGTTCTGTTTGGTATTCTTTTTGGGCGACGGCTCTCCCTTTTTCTTTTCATGTGTGCTCCTTTTATAACTCAAAATTAGGGCAATCGAAAGTGTGTGGCACGTATCCTCCATTTTTGGAAACTTTAGATCGCAATCTTTTAATTGTTATGCGCGAAATCCAGTCTGTCATTGCTCCATGATTGCTACATCAAGGGCTACAATATCTGTACTGTTCCAGACTTGTTTCAATCATCTGTAGCCAAGTTCTTTCATTGTCTCTACAAGTCTGTTGCGACAGCATTTCCTCCTTAAAACTTGAGCTTTCGGTTACCTACAATTATGCATATAATCTAAATATAAATTATTCTAAAATAGTTAAATTTATTAAAAATAAACTAAAATGGATGCTCATGCAAATTGTAACTAAAATGCAATAAAAACACATCATTTACTCTCTAAGTATTACTGATTTAAGTCTAAAAATGTTATGATAACTCTCATTTCATAGACTTATCACATACCCAAATAATAAAAGATAATGTATAGGTTACTTAACAAGTATTTTGATGGTAGATTATGCAACTTGAATCTTGACATATTCGACTCAAGATTTGAGGACTTGGTCTTCTAGGCTATAGTCGACATTGATGCGCTAAAGATCACGCTGTATTATTCTACAGACAAAGCACTAAATGGAAGAAAATATCATTATCAAGTCAATTTCTCGTTGCTTGATAATGTAGATGAGTTAGATCACTTTCGAAATCGTTCATGAGGTTGTTTGTTATGGGAAACGATTTATGACAATCTTGATAATGCATTGAAAGGTAGGCTCGTTTGAAATTGAAAGATACAATGTTTGTGGCTTTAAGTCTAGTGTTTAGTCATATTGAAAACTAATTTCGATTACTTAGTTTAGTAATAATTAATGATAGGTTTTATGACTTTGTAAATTTACTTGTTGAGGCTTGGATTTTTGAAGTAATTGAAGGGCTGTTGTCATAATAGGTTGTGAAAACTAAAAAGAAGATTCCATGCATCGTACAGTAGAAGCCTATTGTTTCTTTTAAAATAAACTTTGTTGAAGTGTATTCATTTTCAATAACAATACTCATCTTGTAAGTAATATATATGTATATACATATCACTATATACTAGATGATTAAACTAACTTAAAATTTCATCTTCTTTATGGCAGAGGAATGTTTACAAACCATTGAGCTGGATGAAAAGGAGAAATAAAAAAATATTGGAAGACTGTGGAGGATTACATGCCATATATCCGAAGTTGGATCTACGATATGGGTATCCTTATGTGCACTATAATACAATTTAAAATATAATCAAAACTCAATAATTTTACTAATTATTTACTAATTTCCAATGTTACTTCGTGCAACATCAACATTCAATCAACGCATCACCCATCATAGAAGAAATATAGGAGCATTAGGACACCATGAGCCCAAAACTGGAGCAGAAGAACCCCATAAAGGATGAACATATATTGAACTGACCATCACAAAAACGCTACGATTCTGATGACACACAGGATTCAGAGATTACTTTATAATTTAAAATATAATTTACTTTCATATAAAGGATTTTAGCACTCTCTCATTATATTTTTTTTTTCATATTTACAGTCGAGGACAAAGTTCTGTTATGATTATGTCATTATCAGATGAACAAGATTGATCATTCCATTTCTAATTTGAAGTTGACAATAGACAAAAGGATTGATGACATCATGTCAGCTATTGACGCAAAGAACAAACAACAAAAGGAATTTAGATGAGCTATCATGGGGTTTATTAGTTTGTATATTAATGGTTCATCCAAACGCTCATACGATGATTCTTTGATTGGACGCTCATATATGATGATCAAGTTTAACACTAATGTTGGCAATCATAATGATCAAACTCCCATGTGTTGTATAGTTTCTATAAAACCTAATGATGAGAACCAGGAATACTAAAGCTTCACAAGATACGTGGAGCATCCGTAGAGGTCCAATGATAAGTAGAAATCTACCCAAATTGAGTATCCAAAATGGTTAGTGCTTGTTATTCATGCTTGTAAATCTGATTTGGAGTAACTTGCATGAAGAACAAGCAAGGTTTTGTCAAATTAGAAAGAAAATCAAGCACAATCTTTGTTTGCTAATATATTTTGAAAACAAGATCTTTTATTTCCTTTTTACTTTAAAATCAACAAGAGCTTATATTTCTTTTTTTGCTCTAGGATCTTTTATTTCTTTTTTACTTCAAGTTATATTTACCAATCAGGAAAATCTAATTCCATTAGTAAAATTCAACTATATAAAACTTGCAATCCTATTAAAAATTTCATATTCGAGTTTATAATAATAGTGAGAGCTTTTCTCTTTAGTTCTTTGAAGAACTTCAAGAACGTATCAAGATTTCATCTCGTAGCATTCTTTCTCAACTTATTAGTCATAATCTTTCTCTTCTTTCTTGAGTGTGGCATCAACCTTATATTTTTTATACCATTGGTTCTTATCTTTATAGATAATTGATCAAGATCTATATTTTATGGTTGTTTGTATCTGAATTAGAATGAACCTTGGGAAAAAGAACCTTATTGATTGTAAGCTCTCACTTATCTTTATGAGGTTCACATTAATTGATCTTAGAGCAAAGGTTCTAAATCAGATTTGATCTATTTTAAATTTATATAGATTCTCTAATTGGGCATACTTTTGTTTCTTGCTTGTTAGTTTTTGTTAGAATCTATAAACTTATCTTCTTTTATTTCTTTTTTTTTTCAACTTCGCCCTAATCCTTCAAAATCTGGTCTTTCTTATTCAAAACAAAAAAAATGCAAAAAAAAAGTGAAAATTTCCTAAAATCACTTGAATCTAAAAAGATAGCTTGCTATTCGAGTTTTGCCTTTTCCTATTTACTGCAGTTTGACATTAATAAAAAAATGAGGGCCCATCCTTATTGCATCACGATTTATATTCTTCTTTTTCTTTCTTTGTTTGACTTCTGATTTGTTCAGTTTGGATTGGTGCAAGTGTTGATTGAGTTTATTTAGGTTCAATACAGAACTAAAAGAGAAAAAAAAGTGGAAAAGGCAAGAGAGTGTAAGCTTATAAGAGGGTAAAAGCCATATTTGAGTGAACGCGATGTGAGTGCTATCAATCTTGAGTAGAACAAGTATTGAAGTGTTCATGCGATTTATTAACTGTGTTTTGTAGGTTATTAAATATATCTGAAAACAAAACTAAGTATATTTCTTATGATGCTGAGGAAATGTAGACTTTAGACTCTTCTTTAAGTTCTTAGAACAGAAATATGAACGCTTAGAATTGAGGTCTAATGAGATGAATGAGAGAATAAATAATATTAAATCTAGTTCAAATAAGGGGCAACCACTTAAAGCTCTTAATGTGTAACAAAGAGAAAAGAATCCATTTAGGTATGTTGATGAAAATGACTATGAAGAAGACCTAAATGAAGAAGATCGTACTCCTTATATTAATTTAAATAGATTTGAGCAAGCGAATAGAAATAAAGAGGTTAGATATGAAGATAGGGTTGATAAAAATTTAGAAAACATTATCTTAAAAATTCCATCTTTCCAAGGCAAAAATTATCCTGAAGCTTATTTGAGTGGGAAAAGAAGGTAGAATTAGTATTTGATTGTCACAGCTACTCTGAATTGAAAAAGGTAAAGTTGGTCGCCATTGAATTTATTGACTATGCTATTGTTTGTTGGGATCAACTTGTTTTAAGAAGGAGACGAAATCATGAAAGACCTATGGAGACATGGGAAGAGATGAATGCTATTATAAAGAAAATATTCATTCTAACTCGCTACTAGAATGACTTATTTTGAAAGTTATAAAGCCTTACTCAAGGGCCTAAAATTGTTAAAGACTATTACAAAGAGATGGAAAAATCCATGATTTGAGCCAATGTAGAGAGAACTGAGAAACTACTATGGCCAAGTTCCCTGTTTGATTGAATCATGACATTACAAAGGTGGTAAAACTACAACATTATATTGAGTTGGATGACATGGTGCATACAACCATAAAAGTGGAGCAACAATTGAAGAAGAGTTCCATATGAGAATTTAGGATCTTCTTCAATATAAAATCCAAAATGGAGCAAAAAGGATCAAAAGCCTAATTTCAAGCCTAGCACTGAAACCTCCAAAGACAACAAGAATGGAGTGCCTCGAACCAAGGTAAATCTAACTTCCAACCTAGTAAAAATAGAAATATCAAATATGTTAAGTGTTTGGGAACAAAAGAGTGATGATTTTGAAAAATGATAGGGATATTGAGACTGAAGGTGAATCTAATGATAAGTCCATGCCATCTTTGGAGGATGCAAGTCAAGTTGAATATCTAGTTGATAAAGAGCATTTGGTTGCAAGAAGATCTCTTAGTGTGCAAATCAAAGAAGATGAGAAGGTACAATATAAAAATATTTTTCATACTAGATGTCATGTCAACAATAAGGTAAGTAGTATGATTAATGGGGAAGTAGTATGATTAATGGGGAGAGTCATACTACCGTAGCTAGCACCAATTTAATTGTAAATTAAATTTGACAACCTTGAAACATCCTATGCCATACAAGTTACAATGGTTGAATGATTGTGGAGAAGTTAAAGTAAACAAATAAGGGCTTGTTTCATTCTCAGTTTAGAAGTATAAAGATAAGGTTATTTGTGATGTGGTGCCAATGCAAGCGGGGCATATTCTTTTGGAGCGACCATGGTAATTTGATAGACATGTTACTCATGATGGTTATACCAATAGATACTCTTTTGTGGTTAATGAAAAACCCATAACTCTTGTACCTCTATCCCTAAGACAAGTATATAATGATCAAGAGAGGTTAAAAAAAAAGAGCGGCTTGAAAAAGGAAAGTGAATTCAAGATCAAAAGGGGCTACGACTAAATAAGAGAGAAAAAGTGAGTGAAAAAGGAAAGGAAGTTCCAATTAGTGAGAAAAGAAAAGAGAGAAAATAAGTAAATTTATGTGTTAAGGAAAATGATATTAGCAGAGTTTTAATTTTAAAATAGCCTATGATTGTACTTTTGTACAAAAAGGCTTTTTAAAGTGCTAATGAACTTAATCTTTCTTTGCCTAGTGTTTTTGCTTTTCTTTTACCAGAATATGAAGATATATTTCCTTTAAAAAAAACCTAATAGTTTACCAACAATAAAGGGAATTAAGCATCAAGTTGACTTCATACCTAGAGCAATAATGTCAAATAGGCCAACCTATAGAAACAATCCCAAGGAGACAAAAGAATAAAGAAGAGGTATGTGCATGAAAGCATGAGTCTTTGTGTAGTTCCAGTGTTGCTTGTACTTAAAAAGGATAGGTCATGGAGGATGTGTATTCATTGACACGCCATCAACAATATCATTATAAAGTATAGATGTCTCATTCCTAGATAAGATGACATGATTGATAAATTATATGGTTCTTATGTTTTTTTTCCAAAATTCATCTTAAAAGTGGATATCATCAAATTAGGATGAGAGAAAGTGATGAATGGAAAAATGCAATTAAAACAAAATATGGTTTATAAAAGTGTTTAGCTACGCCGTTTGGATTAATCAATGCATCTAATACTTTCATGAGATTAATAAATCATGTTTTGCATGCTTTTATTGGCAAATTAATGGTTGTATACTTTGACGATATTATGATTTATAGCAAAAACTTAGATGAACATATTGAACATTTAAATCTTGTTTTAGATGTTCTAAGAAAAGAAAAATTATTTACTAATCTAAAAAAGTGTACCTTTTGTACATATAAGATAGTATTTCTTGGTTTCGTTATTACTACTGAAGGAATTAAAGTAGATGAAGAAAAGGTAAAAGCAATTCAAGATTGGTCAAAACCTACAAGTGTAGGCAATGTTAAAAGTTTTCATGGATTAGCTAACTTTTACAGAAGATTTATGGAAGATTTTAATCGCTTAACAACACCTTTAACTGAAGTAATTAAAAAGAATGTGGGTTTTAAGTGGGGAAGAACAAGAAAAGGCATTTCATTTTATCATAGAGAAATTAAATAATGCAACTCTACTTGCTTTACGTAACGTTGCTAAAACTTTTAACATTGAGTGTAATGCTTTAGGAATAGTACCAGAGTTGTTCTAATGCAAGAAAGATGTCCCACTACATATTTTAATGAAAAGTTAAGTTGGGCAGCCTTAAATTCTCTTACATATGATAAAGAAAAGTATGAATTAATTAAGCATTAGAAACTTGGTAACACTATCTTTGGCTAAAAGAGTTTGTGATTTATACGAATCATGAGTCTTTGAAGCATTTGAAAGGTCAACACAAGTTAGACAAACGCCACGTCAAGTGGATAGAGTTCATTGAAACTTTTCCTTATATGATATAGTATAAGCACAATTAGGAAAACATTACTTTCCATCTTAAATTAAAAAATATTAGGTTTTGAAATACGTTAAAGATTTATTTTCAATGCATATGAGAAAGTGGCATTTAGCAAATTCTTTAGACATAATAGTTTTTTTATTTACGAAAAATAAGCTAGTTGTGCCTAAATTTCATTACGTGACTTGCTTGTTACACGGGGCATTTTGGTATATCTAAGAATTTAGGTATTTTGTGTGAACACTTCCTTTAGCCTCATATAAAGCATGTAGTAGAATGGATTTATGAGAAGTGTGTTACTTATAGACAAAGCTATGTCTAAAGTTTAGCATAACCCGTGAAACTTGAACAGACATATCTATGGATTTTGTGTTAGGTTTACCTAGGTAAAAAATGGCATGAATTCTATATTTGTGCTCATTGATAGGTTTTTTGAAAATGACACATTTTATTCTATGTCATAAAAATAATGATGCATCATATATTTCTGATTCGTTTTTCCAAGAGAGTATGAGATTGCATGTCATGCCTAAAAGTTTTGTAGGGTAAGTTCATAACTAAACTTTTATTTTTTCTACTTGTCATCCACAGATTGATAGAGGAACTAAAGTAGTTAATAGGAATTTATCTACTTTGTTGTATGTTATAACACAAAAGAATTTGAAAACATGGAAAAAAATGTTTGCCACATTTAGAATTTGCATCTAATAGGAATTTACATTCAGCAACTAAGTTTACACCTTTTAAACTTTTGTATGATTTTAATTTATGAACTCTTTTAGATATAATTCTTGTACCTATAGATGAGCAAATTAATTTAGGTGGAAAGAAGAAAGCATACTTTTTTAAGCACATCCATGAAAAGGCAAGGCAGAACATCGGGAAGAGAACCAAACAATATACTAACCAAGCTAATAAGAGGCGCAAGAGTTTTATTTGAACCTAAAGATTGGGTTTGGTTTCCTATGAGGAAGGAACAATTTTCTGCTCAAAGACATTCAAAACTACTTCCAAGGGGAGATGGACTATTTCTAATGATTGAAAAAATCAATGACAACACTTATAAGTTGGATATTCTAGGTGAGTATAATGTAAGGGCAAGCTTTAATATTGTTGATTTATCTCCTTTCGACGTAAGCGAAGATTCGAGAACAAATCCTTTTCAAGAGAAGGGGAATTATGAGAACCAAGTTGCTAACTTCGTAAGATCCGTTAAGCATCCATGGAGGTCTAATGACAAGGACAAGAATCAAGAAAATGAAGGAAACATTAAACAGATTAGTGGAGCACATCTCAAATTCATGTCTTGTTCAAGACACTAATTTGCCCAAATTGAGTATTCAAGATGGTCAATGCTTTGTCAATGTTATTCAAACTTCTAAATGACTTAGATGAAGAACAAACAAGGCCTTATCAAATTAGGAAGAAAATCAAGTACAATTTTTAATTCATAATCTAGAATCTTTTATTTCCTTTTACTTTAAGATCAACAAGATATTTTATTTTCTTTTTACTTTAGGATCAACAAGATCTTCTTGTTCCTTTTTTACATTAAGATCTTTTATTTCTTTTTTACTTTTGGTTATATTTAGCAATAAAGAAAACTTTATTCCATTAGTTAAATTCAACTATATAAGCCCATGCAACCCTATCAGAATTTCATATATGAGAGTAATAGTGGGAGCTTTTCTCTTTGATTCTTTAAAGAACTTTTAAAACTTATCAAGATTTCATCCTATAGCATTCTTTCTTGACTTATCAATTATAATCTTTCTCTTCTTTCTTGAGTGTGGCGTCAACCCAATATTTCTTATACCATTGGTTCTTATCTTTATAGATAAAAGGCCAAAGTCTTTATTTTGTGGTTATTTGAATCTAAATTAGAACAATCTTTAGCAAATGGACTCATTGAGTATAGGGCCTCACATATCTTTGTGAGGTTCACATCACCTAAATTTTGATAGCGTGCAAATCCTCATGAGGTGCCTCATGGAATAAGTTTGGACATTCTTATATGCCCTCGTATGTCTTTAATAATCCTTACTTTATTCCTCATTTCAAGAAAGTAAGGAGTATCATGCCTCTACCCACCCTTGAAATAATATATCGTGAGATCGACGAAAGAGCGAGTGTGGATATAAATCCACTTAAAGGACTGGAAGATCCAAGGCTATTTGATGAGTTCAATCAGTTGTTTGTTGGCAAAATCACAATGGATCATACCATCCAAAAGTCGCGCAATTGTTAACCTAAAAAGCTATACAAACTGTAATTTTGATAATAACAAACCATATATTAAGGGTAAAATGATAAATGTATATTTCACAATCTCACTAGTTCTTGAAGGGTGAAATTCATTCAAGCATTATCAGGCTCAAGACACGCACTGGACAACAGCACGATCAAGGATGAATATTAAGATTATTAGCTCAAAGTGATCTCTATTACTATAATTCTTGTAAAGCCGGTATGATTTAATATATGCATGATTTAACATTTTAAAAGCTCAAGATTTTATTTAATAAGTCATCATTTTTCATAATTATAAGACAAGTAATTTTATTAAATTGGTTGTTTTTCAAAACAATGGACTAAAATGAAAATGTTTCGAAAACTTTGATATCAATAAAACGTTGTTTCAAATTCTAGAAATATACCTATTTGCAAAGTTTAAAATATTTTGGACTGTAGTATAATTTCTAAAAGTTTTGGGGCAAAACTACTATAAATTTTTTAACAATAGCAGCTAACCGCTTAATTTGTAGCAGCCAACCACTTGAGGTACAGAAATGCAGCGACTAGCCGACTAAATCTAGCAGCAAACTACTTGGGCAAAATTTCAAATTTGATTTTGTAATAGTAACTTATCATGTCAGCATGGCAGCTAACCGCCACATTTTAGCAACGATTAACAAGTCTCCAAGGAGTCAATAACAACTAGTTTGCTTGTCAAAACTATATAAACTCAAATTAAAATCAAATTTAACAAGTTTTTTAAGTAAAAATCAGTTTATACAACCTACCTTGATCTTTTATCTTGCTTATCTGCATATATTGATTCATTATTGAGCTACTATTTGTAAACATACACTTGTGAGAGTGCAATCTATGTAAACCTTCATTTCTATATCAAACTATAGTGATTGTAAGTGTGGAAAACACTTGGGTTAAGAGGTTTTGGATAATCTCAAGTTGTAAAAGTTGATTGACACTTTGGAAGTCAATGGTAAATATTTTAAAGCCTTAGATCTTGGAGGCGTAGATGTAGGTAGAGTTTACCGAACTACATAAAAATCTTGTGTTCAATTCTCTTTTCCTTCTCACTTTACATTTTATTGTTGTTATTTATTTGTTATTTGTTTTATCTTTGCATTAAATTTTTTATTTAAAATACTCCATAATTTTTAGAAACTCAATTCACCCCGCTTTTGGGGTTGCATAGCTAGTATTTCAGCAACTTCTTTTAAATACTTTTGGGTCACGCTTCAATGGGATGGCTAGGTAATAAGGTAAGTGTTTTAAGTGTTACTTCTCAATGTTTCGTTGATCTTGTGTACTATTTCTTGTTCTAAATTGATATGTTTTTATTCCTCCACAACATATCCATGAGTATCTCACTTGATTACTGAGAACCAAAAGCAATATGCTAATGTTTTATGTCAGAGTTTCATAAATACAAACACATTTTTTTGGTTAATGAGTTTATAAAACTTATAATCATCGATTTAATTTCTTATCCTCTAATGCTTTGAAGTCGTGTTAATTATTTTTTCATGTAATATATCTACTAGTGTTCTTGAAGCAATTAGAGGACAACAATAAGTATGATATCGATTCATTACAATATAGCAACAACTTAAATAGTTATATTGATGGGAGGTAAGACATCATATTGAAACTATTCACAAACATCAATGTGATGTGTATTGCTACACAACCCAATGTAACAAAGACTATAAATTTGTGAAAATTTTTATATGTAGGTATTTACTCTAATGAATCTAGGCAGTGACCATTGGATGCTAGCCAGAGTTGACCTTTATAACAAGAAGGTGTCGATTTATGATTCAATGGTGGCAGTTTGCGATTTTAAAATGTACAAGGATCTATTTAAGCCACTTGCATTCATCTTTCTTTGATCGCTAAAAAATGTTAGATTTTACAATATCCGACCTGAGCTAAGGAGTGTCGACCCTTGGAAAATCATACTAGTTAAGGGCCATGAGAAGGGCCTTGTAGTGGCAATTGCAACATTTTTTTATGTTAATGTTTACGATGTATTTAATCTTCAAACTCAGACTTGATTTTAGCAGTAGCCATGAGCAATACATTAATAGCGATGTTAGATTGTAAGCTATTATAGTCATTCGAATGTTGATGTATGGATTTTTTTTTTTTTTATCTGAATGTACATAAACAGATACAATTTTTTATTATTATATTACAAGCTGGTTACATAATAAAAAATCTAAAAATTATACCGATATTTTTAGTTACAAATGAGCCCAAACCTCTTTAAATAATTATTTTACAATAATAAGTAAAAGAAAATATTTGATCATATATAATTGTGCAATACACTAAAAATAGAGTTCAAAATACATAATCACTTGAAACTATACTACTAATTTGGATTAGACATAATGAGATTCTTACATTTCTTGCGATTATGGCTAGGTTCGTTGCTCCACCCACATTTCACAAGTCTTCGGTTTACATCCTCACCTACAAAAGATATTTTGAGCTCTAGACGACGACGAGGCAGTGGTGCTTCTACTGGTAGGTTAATCTTCTTCTCTCGGATGTCCTCTAGAATTTCCCAAGATGCCACATCGCTAACCAGCTGTACTGATTGTGCATAAATTGTCACCAATTATTCCTTAGTGTAAAAATGAAAACAAAGGCTTATATAATCCTTTCAATAATTGCATGAGTATAGACAAATTGATCAAGTTAAAATACTCTACAGAAGCAAGTCTTGCTACGTATGTTAAATGACCCTTCTTAATACCACCACCCAAAACATGGAATTGTTACTTAGACACAGGATGAGCGATTATTCTTTCGACCAATATTCTCTTATCAGCAACTATTTCATCTACCCACGTTATTAGATGAGTGCTCATCGATTCAACCACAATTTTTCAATCATAAAATTATTGCTGCAATGTTTTTTTAAGTGATCAACAAGATGAGTAATATGAAATTTTTGTTGTTCCCTCATGAAAGAATTCATGCTCTCCGTGATGTTGGTGGTGAGAATATTATACCTCCTACCTTTGAACTTAGACCATACCTAATTACACGTATCCACATTAATATCTAAGTAATCAGCTGCACCTAAGTAGAGCATCCACAACCTTCCAAGTTGTTTTTTAAATTTTTCGTCTACATATGTTTTTGCTGCTTTTATAAAGGCGAGCTCAAATTCATCATAAACTCAAATTCATCCTAAACAATTTTGGACAATCTAAATTTTGACTTTATATTATCTTTCACATGGTAAAAGCAAACGTCATGGGTAGCAAAGCGAAGTACTTTCAAAATAACTCTTTTAATCGAAGTGCGTTGATTAGAGATAATTACTAACTTTGACCTATCACCAATCATCAATTTAACTTTGTTATAAACTTTTTCCAAGCATCATTGTCTTCTGAATCTAGGACCCTAATGACTAACATATATAGTTGATTATTTCCATTCAGGCATGTTGCTACAAACATAGCCCTTTTAGATGAGTGTCGCCTACGACAATCACTGGCTTGATGCACTGCATAAAAAACCCTTGATGCAAGATTCAAGAACTATAAAATAGAATAAAAAATTATCATTTCCATCCAATTCAAGATAAGTAATGGTACCTTCATTTACTTTGGTCAAAATATGAGAGTATTTGAAAAGTAAATTGTATGACTCCATGGGTTTTCCTCTTATTATTTCAAAGCCAACTTCTTTAGCCCAATTTGCCTACTGGTATATTCATTGGACACCGTATTCCTACTGTATGTCTACTCTAATTTTATTCAGAATGTATATTTACTTTTCTTGAATAAATTTGTTAGTAATAACATAACCAACAATCTCGCTCCTTGTTTGACGAAGACCACAAGACAACTCATTAAAAAGTGTGTATATTGTCAAATCTCCTCAATCTCCTCACTACCCAATGAACATTCTCCTCATTCGAATCTCTTACTGTTCGAATATGCTACTTACGTGATTTTGAAGAACAGAGGGCTTCAAAACGTGTCATGGGTTTTGCAATCTTGAAACTAAATTAAATTTATCCCTTTAACTTTGCGTAATTTTAATATTAACTCATTTTTCTCAACAAACAACTTACCTACACCAATATCATCAAAATTATTTTTAACAAAATTTGAAACAAATTTTAAAACAAAACTATAGAAAGACTTATGAGGAAGTCACCTGCTATCATCCTCCTCAAACAGACCATTTCATCATACTAGTATTTGACTAATTATGTAAGAAAAATCAGAGGGGTCAAATTTAAAAAATCTTTAAATTTTGTGGCTATTCTCACAAATTTCCCGTTAATGGGCCTCTTAGAAAATTATTAACTTTAATGATGACGTAGCCAAGTACGTAGGTCATCAACTTAGCCATGAAGATTTCCAAGTTTACCCTAGTTCTACAAAAATTGCTTGAAATTCATACAGTTACAACACTAGCTAGCTAAAGATGATTCCCATGCGATTATTTCGCATTGTGTGCACTGTAGAGCAGTATGAACAACACTATCATAATGCCATAAGCCATATATAAATTCATTTGGACAATTTCTCAATTTCCATGCCGTTGTGTAACTGTTACCTTCAAACCAGAAACTCTCTCAACAAAAATTTACAAAAAATATTTCCTCTCAATCTGTTCATTCACAACTACGATCTCAAATACTAGATGTTCTACATAGCAACATAATTGCCTGCAGCTACAAGCACACCCTTCAACTACTGAGACAGAAATAGGAAGAAATCACGATTTCCTTACATGTTCCACTTTGTAGTAACATAATATCCAAAAATGTATATACACATACAACAATTTACTTTTAACATTCAGATGTTATACGAAAGCCGGATACAGTAGAATTAAGGACAAACCAGCACAACTACACAAGATAAAACCTTAACAAACTAGAAGTTGGCACTAAAACACTTATCATACATAATAATTATTGTCATACAGATTATGAGAAGGGGATTGAAAACCCACTAGATTTATTTCAGTCACAACGGAAAATAAGAGTCCGATTGGGGCAGCTGCGCTGCATTCTTGGTGAAAATTTCTCCAAAAACATAGGTGAGGGCACAGCGCAGCTGCGCCAAGTGGGTTTTAAGCAAAAAAAAAAACAATTACAGTTTACAGACTAACCAGCTTGAGAGAGTTTGCCTTCTCTTGCAGGGTATCCAGCAGACTATCAAAGCTCTTCTTGAAAGAATCTACCCCTTCAAGTTCGAGTTGAGTGCCAACGTAGTTCCAATCAATTCCCAACTTCTCCAGTGCACTGTAAATGCCTTCAGCCTCAGAAACATTCAAGTCAATTGTTCTTGAAACTGCACCATGATCAACAAATGCTTGGAGAGCTTGGTCTGGCATGGTTGAAACCTGCAACAGGGAAATCAGCCACAACAATAAAATGAGAATTTGTTACATAATAATGTCAGTATTCATCAGCATATTAATGTTGCAAACCATGAACCTCTACATTCAGAAATAGGTTAAACTAAAGATTTTCTGCATGAGAGAATGTACAGGAATTACTAAGACACTCAATAAATAATTAATGAAAACATATGAGGGCTCACCGTATCAGGTCCAATGAGAGGAGCAACATATAGAGTGTCAGGGTAGGCAGGATTCTTTACACTGGTTGAGGCCCACAGAAGTCTCTGCTTCTTTGCACCTTTCTTCACAAGAGCGTCCCATCTTGGACCAGAGAACTTCTTCTGGTACAGCTGGTATGCTAGAGCTGCCTGAGCTACTGCTGCCTAAAACAGTTAATATGTCATGCCATTAGCATAATTTTACGTTCTAGGTTGCTAGGCCCTTAAAGATAAGAACATGGACTTGAAATGAAGATACCTTTCCTCGGAGATCTAGGGCTTCTGGGGTTCCAATCTTTTCAAGCATTTTGTCAATAAGGGTGTCTACTCGACTAACGAAAAAGGATGCAACACTTGTAACTCTGGAAAGGTCACTCAGCCCAGAAGCCTCAAGGCCATCCAAGTAAGCATCAATGACTTCTTCATATCTAGCCAGGGAGAATATGAGCTGTACATGAATATAACACAATTTGAATGTCAGATGCCTACAACAGAGGAATTCTGATCTAACATGGAAGAAACACATAAGAGTCTCAGAAGCCAAAAACCTATATCCTCTGTCTTTTTCTTTTTCTTTTTCTTTTTTTTTTTCTTTTTTTTGGCTCAGAAACAAAATAAGTATATTAGATGTAGGAAATGTACATAGAGGAGGGACAAGAAGTCCATAAAGACAAAAGTCAAAAATCCCCAAGACCAAGAACTGTAAATCCTATAAGATAAACTTCTAACATCAATAGTGTATAGTCTGCACAATCAAAATCTTACTCGTGGTAATAGCCAACTCACCAGCATCGAATAATTAAAGTCAAGTCGGCTTCTACACATTATTTGGTAACATGGTCTAAGAAAGGGAAAGGATTCATAGAATGAACTTACAGTCACATTGACACTAATGCCCTGCGAAATAACTTCCTTGATAGAAGGAACGCAAGGAGCTGTGGCAGGTATCTTTATGTATACATTGGGGCGATTAACCACTTTGTGAAGCCATTTTGCTGCCTCCACGGTCCCTTGGGTATCATCAGCGAGTCTGGGAGAAACTTCGACAGAAACATAGCCATCACCGCCATCGGTTTCATCATAGATTGACTCAAAAAGTTTGCATGCATCTTGAATGTCCTTAATCACAAGTTCCCAATATGCAGCTTCAATATCTTTTCCAGATTGTACAAGTTCCCTGTAGTTTCAAGTAATTTTTTATTGAAAATATAAAGATTAGCTGGCAAGACAATTTTAAATTTCTGAACAGAAATCAACTTCCAAACACCAATAACCAGCAAACACAGACAAGCCCCATTTATTGTTTTTCCCTCTCCTCTTTTTGAGCTGCTGAGCTTATGAGTTTTAACTGTCAGGCCACATAAGCAGAATGTAACAGTGCTTGTCATTGACAATCATTAAAATACAAATGCAAGTTTCCAAAAATAATTTTGTACTTCATAATCGTCAAACATTGCAGTGACTTATAGTTATGTTATCCTTCATTTCGGTTTAATCAGTATTTGGTATAATCCAATAGGATAAGTCCATAAATCTTAACGCGTTTTTAGTTTTCCCTACTCTTTCCTGAAAGATAATATCCGTTCATGGTTCAATACAGCAAATGGCTCATAGAGCAAAGACAAGATGGAGTTCAATTTTGTTATCATAATCTAATTATAGCAAAACTTTGGAATTAAAATTCTTCCATACCTAAATTGATCATTGTAAGCATTCGATGAAGATATTGCTTTCTGGAAAATCTGGACAATACAAATTTTAAACAGCTCAACGTACAAGATTAGGCGTACTAAAACTAAAAAAGAGACAGTTTCCAGCTATGAATCTGCAGTTTCAAATTTAAATTTATCACTTATTAAAGAGTAATGAAAACAAAGAGAAAATATGAATAGTTACCGCAGGGTTGCTGGTAACACCTCTAACACCACTTGCAATGAGCGGAAGCAAATCTGTGACGGGGCGGCAAAGGTTATCATACCAAGGGCTCTGCCCTTCCTGCTCATAGAGATCATGAAGAGTTGTCCTCTTTGCACTACTTCCATTTCCACCAGATTGGGAACATTTCACACTGCAACCAAGTTCCAATTTAGTATGGTATGTGGAGGTACACATCACAAATGTATTTCAAAAGCTACATTTTTTTAATGATTATAAACTCAGATATCATACAGAAACACCATGATCAAGCAAAACCCAAAAACGAAAATTAATTTATTTTCAATTACATTTCACCTATGCTAGAGCCAGAAACTCTTACAAACTGATGTTGTAATATTATTGTTGAACAGAAAACACTGTGATTTAGTTTCATGATTTTGAGTTTTTATTCAACCAGTATTCAATAATGATATGCCACACCATTTTCTACAGAGAGCTTGCAGCTCTAGCATCATTACTCCAATAATAATAATGATAATAATAAGATCAGATGAAACTACAGCATGAAACGTAAACACTACAAGATATGATACAACTTATGATCCCCTGGTTAACAAATCTTGCAAAATAGCAGTAAAAATTGGAAAGAAACTAACAAGGTATCTGCACATGCAACGAAAGTTTTTCCCCTAAATCACCCATAAGAGTGTCAAGGAAATTAGATTGAAAAAAATCATAAAATGAAATCAAAACAAAACATCAAGAAAAAAGAAAGAGATACGTATAAAAGTCAAAATCGCAAAAATAATACAGATAAATGAATATATAAATAAATATAAATAATATCATAAAAAATTAAAAATAAAAGAATGGAAGCTTACACCAAAGAGGCCTTCAAAGGGTGGTTATTTCTGAGGGTCAACTGAGAAGATGCAACTTTTGAATTGAACCCAGTTTTGGTTTGAAGGCTGATCAAAGATTTAGGCAGTGAGGATGATGATGATCTGGGTTTCAAAGATGATGAAGAAACAGCTGGATTTGTAAGCTTCAAAATGGTCGCCATTAAAGACTCGTTGATCCTTGAATCTAAAAACTCAGAAATAAAGAGAGACGATTTGTAAGCTTCAACCAAATACGATACAAACGAAGAAACCGCAATGCCACCAACTTTTTATATATTGAAAAATGATATTAATAGACAAATTGAAATTTGATAATAGAGTAATTAATT
Source organism: Citrus sinensis (assembly GCF_022201045.2). Taxonomy (NCBI): domain Eukaryota; kingdom Viridiplantae; phylum Streptophyta; class Magnoliopsida; order Sapindales; family Rutaceae; genus Citrus; species Citrus sinensis. Next base: position 17,744,173 of record NC_068563.1, read on the forward strand.
TGGGTTCCTTAAACTTTTATTATTTCTCAAGAAGGTTATATGTTGTTCTTTTATGTCCATTAGGTCCCTATGTTCGAGGGGCGCTATTTTGATGAACGTTCTCATTAATCGATTTGACACAAATTAAAAGATTCAAAATCGCCTTCAAAGTTAAAATCACATTATTGGGTTTAGATTTGAGATCTCTGACATGTAAACCTATTTTTAACACTATCAATTATTCAACTAAGCATATCTATTGACTTGCTTTATATGAAATTAAATAATAATATATATTTTTATATTTTTAAAATTATTTTTGTTATACTTAGATAAAATTGATTATAGTTTGAATATGTGATATACTAATGCTACAATATATTATGTTAACAATTACAAAGATCTCGTATTCAACCATTAATCATTATTTTTATCTTATCTTACTTATAAAAAGCTAAATAAAAGTAGAAGGGCAGAAAACTATAACTTTTTTATTGTCTTTTTTCTTTGTTATGAAATTAACTGTCAAATTAGAAAATGCGACTCTAATTAATAAAATTATAAATTTATTAATTTGATATAATTAATAAATAGACCAAATTATTTTTTGATATTCTTATTTTCTTTAGTTTATCATCTAAGTTTGAATTTTGGGAGAAGTATGGGACTAAAAAAATTAATTTTAATTTTGTTCCTTCTTGTACAATTTTTTTTAAAAAAAGAAAATGCCATCACCAGCTTATCCAAGAAATTTTCAAGTGGTTATATTTGTTTACCCACCTAAATTTAACCAAGTAACTTTGTAAGAACTTTATTTAAGCAATCCAAATTTGAATACGTAACACACAAACTCATCTTAAATACAATCCCATACATTTTTTATTAAAATGATTGAAATTCTTTTTAGAGTTCTTTTATTAAATTCGTTTTTGTTAACGTAACATATCAAAGATTGTGATAGTCAGAAATCTAAAAATCAATATTATACGAGAACTTACAGCTGTCGACTTATCTCATTAGGCATTGGGGACTTGATTGATACAAATGAACAAATTATATCTTCCTTAGGAAAAATTGTAAAAAATCAGGCTCCGAAAATAATACAAAGAAAGAGTCCTAGGTTAAGAGTGTTGGTTGGGAGAAATGAAAGACAGCTTTCAGCTGTCGCCAAAGGGCAGGTGGTGGTGGAGACACAGAGAGGTAAACCGCATTTTATTTTGGCTTCGTCGGGTTGGATCATTTTCATGATACAATATCATTTCTTTTTAGTAAATAATTAAGCATCTTCAATTGTTCATCGTATTTTGACTATTTCTTGAGGGAAGTAGAAGCATTTACTGAGGGTCAAGGATTTTTTTAAATTCTTTCTAGGGCAAACTTCAATTCACCAATCTCCTTAGAATTGTTTTTTTTTTAATAAGAAAAGTCATCAACGTGTCTCTTATTTGATATCATATTCTAAATGAAAATGAGAATAAATTGAAATTTTCATACTTTCGAGAGGTATATTAAAGATTATTATTCTAATTAAGAAATAAATTGAATTTACCCTTAATTTAATTTGAACAGTTGTTTAGATTTTGCAAAGAATAATAGCTATTTTAGAATAGTTAAAGATTAAAAGAGCAGAGAAATTGTCTGAAATTTTAATGATAGTAAAATTTTTTTTATGAAGATTTGTGATTTAGAGATAATTTTTTTTTGGTTATACATAGTTGGACAAAATACTTATTTTACTCTGGTCATGTTATCATCCTTTAACATAATAAAAAAAGACATATAACCCCCATTTTTATTAGTAAATTCAATTTGTTTTAATAATAAATTTATTTTAATTTATAATTACTTTTATATTCCTATAATAAATAAATCAATATAGTGACCTAAGACATGTCGTCGATGACGTGTATAATAAAATAAATAATTTTTTTATTTAAAACTTAAAATTGAGATATATTACCTTTTTGCCCAAGTTATCCATTCTAAATTATCAATATACCCTTCACAATAAAAAATAATAAATAATGGATAAAATTAAAATTAAAATTTCACTCTAAAAATAATGAATAATTTGGGCAAAAAATAATTATATCTTAATTTTAAGTTTTAAATAAAAATTATTGATTTTATTATACACGTAACATTTCTTAAGTCAATATATTAATTTATTTATTATAGGTATATAATAGTAATTCTAAATTAAAAATAAATTTAGTATTAAAATAAACAGAATTTATTAATAAAAAGAGAATTTTATATATATATATATATATATATTTGAAACATTAACAAGTTTTAAGTCTTTTTTTTCCAAACTTTGGGGCTCACAGTCCTTTTCGCAAAAAGTGTCTGAATGATAAAAGGATCTAGAATAATTGTTATAATTTCTTAGTGGTTACATGTAGGGTTGGGCAACTTCGGATTCAGATCAGATTAATCCGATTGGAGTTTGGGTGGAGTGGATTGAGAAAAAAAACCATCTGATTCCAATAAAACTTGAAATTCGAGCAGAAATAAATCGGATTAGATTCAAACGGGATGAATATTTTGGATATATTCGAATTTCGATTGGCTAAGTTCGGATTTGGTGATTTTCAGATCGGTTGGAATGATGCTTTCAAATCCTCCTCAAGAAACCTACTGTGTTAGCGTCTCCACTGTTATTTCCATCAACAAAAGCATGGCACCTCAACAAGAAAGTAACGATGCGTTTGAGATTGAGGTGCTATACTTTTTAAATCACAGCTGTTGTAAAAAAAAAATTATAATTATAAAATAAAATTTAATAATATTTAATAAATATAAATTTAAAATAATAATTTTAATAAAATTATTAAAAATATAATAAATTTTACATCATATAAATAAAAAATTATATCAACATAATTTTTAAGTTATAACAATTAGTATTTATTAAATAATCTAGTGCTGTAACTTCTGCCCAACCGCAATCCCAAACACACCCTAATTGCAAGCATGACCATTCCAAGAAAAAGATCAAAATAGAGAGAGCATCAGTGTATTTGAGAATGACAGCGCCATGAGAAGAGTATCGTGACAGAGACAGAGCCTTGGAAGATGCCGGTGAGGACGATGGCAACTATGTGGCTGGCGTAGTACTTGTTGGAGAAGGAGGTAAAGATGGAGATGGAGGAGACGGCGGTGAGGATGGTGAGGACGGGGAGGAGGATGAGGAAGAAGTCAACGAGGGAGGGAAGAGGCAAAGGGAGAGGGTGAGGAAGTTGAAGCTTGAGTTGCTTATAGTTATATGGAGGAGGTTGTATTTACGGGAGTGGGCTTCGGCGAATGATGATAAATTGACGATGATGGGTTGATGTTGAAGGAGACGTCCATTCTTGTTGCTATTATTGAGAGGTGTTAGAGCTTGATTCATTGATGATTTGAAGAGATAATGATGACGAACTGAAAGATTTTGTTAATTGGCTTTTATATTAAATTATTTTATTTTTCAATAAGTAGTGCAATCTGAGTTCGGATCAATCTGAATTTGATCCGTTTTGAATCAAATCCGATTGAATAATAAAAATTACATCCGATCGGATTTTGGATAAAATCTGAATTTAATTTGAATTTGTTCAGATTGGATCGAATCAAACGTATCGGAATCCAATCCGATGTCCAATCCTAGTTATATGAACTTTTGATATAAGAGGGTGATTCATTCATAATTTCCTTTTTGTAAAATTAGAGAAACTTTTTTGCCCCCCTTTTCTAAGCATTTCAAGTTTAGAAATAAAAAGAAATTAAAAAAAGTGTTTAACATTACATTTTAAAAAAAAGTTAATGGTTGAATTACATTAGTGGTTAAATTTTGAGGATCAAGATATGTTTTTATTTGAGATAATTATCTTTAAAATTATCCAAAATTTTTTATCCAAATCACATGGCATTTATTAATTGAATAATAAATTTTAATAATTTTAAGTTTTTTTTTTGTTAGAAATCCCAACTACTCAGATGATCATTTGCCATTTTGCACCCATTTTAATACATAATGTTTTAAGAGTTAATTTTAGATTATTCATTCATAAGTTGACTATCTTTATATTATTCTCTTATTTTTTAGAATCTTAATTTACTCTGTAATTTTTTTATTAAAAATAAAAAAAATCATCAACCCAATTTTCCTTTATCTTTTCAAAAAGTAAGGATAATTTGATATTTTTAAAAATACGAAAAGTAATTTAAAAATAGTGAATTATAAGGGAGGAATTTTAAATTTATCCATAATAGCTTAGAGATTTTTCTTTCTTTTTAATTAAATAGAGATATAAAACGACGCGTAAATTGAAAGATCTCCGTCTATCATACTATTTGATCAGATTTAAGCAGTAGAATAATTTCATTTTAGAAAAAAAAAGGTTGAAATTGATGTAATTAGTTTAATCATCAGGATATTTTGGGTGATACAAAAGATGTTATTGTATTTTAATTTTTTTAAAATTCCCATACAAGATATTGTCATTAGTGGTAGGTGGGGTTGCTTTAATAATGTATTAGATCGAAATAAAGAAAGTCAAATATTAGGTGCTGTACTAGAGAATGAGTTCTTGTCCCTATAAAGACATAAAAGTTGTTTAGTCCTATTATGAATTACGTGCCTATTATCAAAGCCCAAGCCCAAGCCATATGCACTATTCTATTCCAAGGATATTTGCTTAACTTTAACCCGAAACGACGGGCATTATTGATACGATTTAACAGTGTTTTATAACTTTCAAGTTTTAAGTATAAAAGTGTTTTATTATATTATAATTTAATGAGTCCGAGATCGATTCTCAGAAAAATAATTTAATTTGTTTATTTAAATTTATCAAAAAAATAAAAATATGTAATTTAATTTAAGAAAAATTATGAAATTAAATTAGTTAGGGTTATGGATCTACTCTTAGTAATAAATACAATTTAACAAATTGTTTTTATTTTTATTTTATTTCCTAAAAGATTAATTGTATAAATTAAAATTATTTTCCCATTTATTTTATTATGGATTAAGAACTTAATGTACCAAAACTTAATTTGTCTACAATAAATCAAAATACCATTTTATTATACTTTATACTAAGATATTAAGAATTCATTGTGCCAAACTCCCGTGTTTGTCTACAATAAATCAAAATTTCAAAATATAAAATATGGATAAAATTAAATAGAAAATAATTTAATTTATAAAATTAAAAATAGAATTTGATTAAACCACATTTTTACTAAGAGTTTCACTTTTTCCTAACAATGAATATTTAGCTAAACATTTTTGAAATAAAGGAAATTATTAAAATTGAAAAACACATAATTAAAAAAAATAGAATTTGAAAATTGAAATAAAACTAATTTTATTGATTAAAAATATATTACAAAGAGAGATGAGAAGAAGAGTTTGAGGGGAAAGAAGAGAAGAGAAGGTGTGTAGAGGTGTGTTCCCCCCTTCTCTTTTTATACTAATACATGGTTAATTCACACCACACAAATAAATAAAACTAATTACACCTTAGCCTTATATTTGTCCCACTAATAAAACATAAACTTAACTTAATTCACTCAAACACATCCAATACATTCCACTAACAATTACCATACCTAACATGATAAAAACTTGTAATTTCACAATTACTACATTTACTGTGGTAAAAACTTAAAAATTTACAACAAAAGTCTCGGATCCTCCTAGATAATGACATAATTTTTCGGACTTCTGAAATCTAAAATTAACATCCGTACATTTATTTGAAGCCTCAAATTGCATGAAATTATTATTTTTTCCTAATAAACACACAAAAATACACAAAATCAAATACTTAGAAAAATAATTAGAAAATCACAATATGTTACACAATTACAAATATAAATTACATTAATAACACAAAATAATATTTTTACACTTAATAAACATACAATTTTTAACACTAATAAATTATAACAACGGTTATTATAAATGCATACTTCCAAAAGCGATGGCATTGGTGGGTGACAAAGGAAATTTTGAGTGAAGGAATAAATATTCATTTAGTCCTTAAAAATTGAGTTGATTATCTAATTAATTTTTTTATTTGAAAAAATTATCTAGGAGGTTCTTATTTTATATCTATATATGTTAAAATAATAAAATTTATTAACTTATCATCTATTCTTCACACGTTACATGTGATATTTTATGGATGGGGCAGAAGAGAACTAGTTTTGAAAAAAAGCTGATTCAGTTAGATTTTTTTTTCTATTTTGATTTGTTTCTTTATTACCAAAAAAAGGGATAATTACGAACTGATAACCAAAACAAAAAAATCGAAAAAATGAAATATTTTTATAATAAAATAAAGCGACGTGACATGATATAAGAGGACATAAGAGGCAAGTTTATGTCCTACAATTATTAAATTACGTAAGAAAATAAAAGAAATACCTAAATTTGAAAAACGATGAACCAACTCAGTTGGTTCGGTTCTGGTTTAGTTTATTATTTCGTTTGATTGTTATTTCGATAGAGCTCAACTTGTAACTTTTGTATCGAGCCGAAACTGATGCCGAACCCTATCAGTTTTGCTTGGCTTTTATGTAAAATATTATATTTAACGGAGATACTATTTTACTTTAAAAATTTAAATCCAACAACTGAGAAAATAACGATGTGGGTGTTTTAGATAATTTTTAAAAAATACAGAGAGTTAGGCCCAAATAATAAGGAATTGAGAAGTATATATCCAAGTGAGGTCCCAATTTGAGCAAGAGTAGACGTAATAGACTTCTTTTGGTTTGGGCTGTAGTATATAAAACATGCCCACATACGTAAATCTGCAATGTAAGCATGTCTACAAAAATTTAAGTAAATTGTCTGAGGCCAACACCAATTGATACAACTCAAAAAGTCTAGAAAAACAATGAATATATATACTAGAAACTTCAATTAACTACCAAGGTTTCAAGTCTCCCACTGGTCCCGATGTCCAGTTTAAAAACTTGCCCCCAGGTTTCAAATATGTACTCTTGTCATGCGGCAACTTACGAGCAAGACCATTCAATATTTGATGAAAAGCATCACCTGGTTGTGCAGGCTGGGGGAACAACATTGCGCGTTTCATTGAAGGATTCGCTAGAAGTCTCTGCTTCCTCAAAATTACTTCTGGTGGTATTGATGTAAGGATTGTGTCCAGTTTGGGAACATCTTCCTCGGCTACAAACATTCCAATTTCTTCCCATGGGATTGCATCGGCAAAGGGTAACACAATGTCATCTGCTATGATTACAGGGATACAGCCAAATACCACAGCTTCTACTAGTCTTGGGCTCCATGGGGCCCAGCCCAAAGGGCACAGACAGAATATTGCTCGCTGCATGTCTTCATAATATGTAGTTGGATGGTCAGTAGAGATGTCAAAGAGGGGATTGTTCTTAAAATTCTCCCATACAGCTGCCCTTGCACCCCTGTTAATCAAACAAAATGGTCAGGAAGGACTCATATATATAAAAATCACTTATGCTACATAAGTACACAACTTTGAGTTTAAGGTGAACCTAAAAAAACTTAGTGCAGGTAAAGCAATAGAATCCTGAGTCCACATCAGGAAAAGTTCAGGAAGAGAGATAATGCAAATTCAAGTGTGGATAAAATTATAACCAATCTCAAAACGGACTGATCTAAGGAACAGCTGAGGTGAAAAATTTCTCTACACTCATCAGGCATGCTCCGGCCGCAATACATAAGTTTACCAAGGCAGCTTTCAGTTTTAGTGACTTCTGTATTGGTGCCATTCTCCTATCTTGGTAGTCTAATCTATTTATTCTCTAGAGTTTAGGTAGCGGCCAACTTTATCCCAATTCATATGGTGCTTGATAATTAATTGTCCTTTCAGTGTGATCTATTGGAAGGTTAGCAGGTGTGAACTGACAAAATAGTACAATTTACAAAACCTTGGCTTCAACTACTCCAGAAAGTTCTGTAAAACATACCTTGCATAATAACCACCTTCTGGGTCATTATTCACATCATAAAACAAACCACGAAAGTAGACAAAGATTGACCGTGGAGTGTCTGGGGGAATCTGGTGAGCCTGCATCTTCTGCGGGGGAGCATATGGAGGAATTGTTATAGAACCTTCATTTAAGCACACATGGTTCCGTTGTCCAAAAGTTTGGACCAAGGTAGCGCGCTGGAGTAATGGGAGAATCCCTCGTTCAATTGCTTTCTCTTCCTACACAGGGACAACCAAAAATTAAACCTTTGCATGGAAGTTATTATTAGCACATGTTATTAATAAGAACCACAAAAAAGTGTGGGTATGATTTCACATGCACAAAAATGAGGATGCTAAGCACAAAATAATGGTCCATCCTCAATTTGATGGGAATCATTTTACTTCTGGCATTCTTAAGTGCTCTGGAGAACTACATATATCGACCATATGTCAAGAACTTCCAATCTGTAAGTTTAGAGGCCATTTTTGGCCGTGGATTCTATGTCTGTTTCCTAATTTTTCAAGATCTTATTAGAAATTATTATCTTTAACCATTCTGCACGCTTAAAAGTTAGGTTTCAACAAATAACAAGTCTTAGCTGAAGAACACAGCTATTACTGCAAAACGACCATGCCAAGACAAAATACCAAGTTAGTAAAGCTCACTGGAAAGCACAAAATGGTATGTGTGCATATGTTTATTGTAAGAAAATCGTACCTGATAATGGAAGCAGGCACCAAAGTCGTGAGGCACAACGAAGAAGTGATCAGCCCCTTCTGTTCGATTCCAATAGGGCCAGTTAGAGGAGATAAGTTGAATTGCACTTCTCATCATCCGAGGAGATTTAAAGGGCAACGGCAAGCCAGTGGGTGTAAGGTCACAAGTGGGGTAAATAGGGGTATAAAACCAATCAGCTTCCTCCGGATTGAGGGTCCGAACAGGGCTGGATAATAGGAACCTGTGCATAAAGATCTCGGCAGCAAACATATGTGTGAGACATCTGGGGTCCTTCAGAAGGAGTTTCTTATTGTACTTGCTTGGAAGCTCATAGACATAGACTTTCAGCTTTCCTACAGGATCATCTTCCAAGACATCGCCAGCACTTCCTATAACATCAAAGTAAGTGAAAATTTTGATTCTTTACAGTCCCATTAAGTAAACTTGGTTAAGAATTTTCTAAATTATCACTTTCCCAACAACTTCGATACAACAAAATCAGTTCCAATGAAGGAACAGAAATGCTATGACAACCTAGGCCACCAACTTAAGAAAAATCCATCTCAACAGGATTTTAGAAAGACATACGAACAGAAGATGCAATATTATCAAAAAGTACAACGGAACTGAAATATTCTGAAAGAAGTTGATCATTAAATGCCCAAATAAATCAACACAATTATCCAATCACATTCATGTTCCTTGTATAATGTTAATATTAGAATTGTCCTCGTCTAGGAATGACTGAAATTTTTTCACAATTAGATGGTTTACTAATCTGCAGTTATGGTGAAATTACTTGATGATGCCCAGAGCTCATTAAAAACTAAGTTAAAAAACCCACTTGTCTAAGAAAATCAAATAATACCGTTATTCTTATCAAAATAATAATAACAATGCTGTTATTGAGAGTTGAATCACATTATTATTAAGCCCTAAAGAATAGGGAAGTTTCAGCAAATGGATTTATTCAAAGGTACCCAATTCAAACGTTGTAAGCAAAGCAATTAAAAATCATCCAAAATAACAATAAGGAAAAGAAAAGAAAGTACCAGATATTCGCTCAATTTTGGGAGTGTTGTCAGCAGAAACAAAAGCAAGAAGAAGAGCGATGGCAGTAACCCACATCAAAAAGGTTTTCATTTTTGGCTGCCAATCACAAAAATGAAAACTGGGGGCAAATGGGTTGAATCCCAAAAGCGTACAAAAGCTGTATTTAAGAAGATTTTGTATTGTTGGGACGTCATTTAGAGTAGTAGTTGAGGAGATTTTGCTTAGAATTGAAGGTTATGGGCGGGAGATTGAATGTCAAAAACAATATAGAGAATTTGCTTCAAGCTACAGAGATATATACAATTTTTTTTTTTAATAAAAAAAGGGTTTAATAAATTACACGTACAAAGTTTAATGAATTAAGTTTAGTTTAAGTGAAAGCTGTGTTTGCTTTGCCGGTTTGATGACTAGTCACCATGCCTTGGCTGCCTAACAAAGTAAAGCCGTTTTGTTTTTACAACACGTTGAAAGCAGACATTCTAACCTTCATGGTTCTTGTTTTAGGATCCTGAATTTATATTTGATTAAAAATTAATTTTTTTTAATTTTTATTTTTATTTCTTGACGAACGATTGCATGAAGCTATGCGTATGAGGGTAATTGGTAAAGGACGTATGCGTAAAGTTTAAAGCGGGGGTTTGGCTACAATGCCCACCATGCCCGGCTCTCAAAAAGAGAGGCCAGCTGTCTTTGGCTGCCATTTGGCAGCCAAAGACTTGGTGCAGCCGGTTAACAAACCGATTGAACTTTTTTTAAAATATATATATATATTAAAAATACAATAAAAAAATAAATTAAAATACCAAAAAATAGTAATTTATAATATATTTAATAGCAAAAAAATAAAGAAATTGAAACTAAAAAAAATAGTATTTAATATTTAACGTCAATTATTGCATGTCCGACGTCACTGTTTCATATTTGATGTTAGATTTTGCATGTCTTGAATAAAACCTAACGAATATTCTCGAATATTCTTGCCCGTTTCATGTTTGACGTCAAAGTTGCAAACTTGACGTGACAAGTTGCATATTTCCCGTGAAGTGCTATAAGTTTCATATTTAACGTCAGTTATTGTATGTCCGACGTAACGGTTGCACGTTTAACGTTAGAGGTTGCATGTCTTGAATAGAGCCAAAATAACGAATATTCCTGAATATTCTCGCCCGTTTCATGTTTGACGTCGAAGGTGCAAACTTGACGTGATAAGTTGCATATTTCCCATGAAGTGCTGTAAGTTTCATGTTTAACGTCAGTTGTTGTATGTCCGATGTAACGGTTGCATGTTTAACGTTAGAGGTTGCATGTCTTGAATAAAGCCAAAATAACGAATATTTCCGAATATTCTCGCCCGTTTCATGTTTGACGTTGAAGTTGCAAACTTGACGTGATAAGTTGCATATTTCCCGTGAAGTGTTGCAAGTTTCATATTTAACGTCAGTTGTTGCATGTCAGACGTAACGGTTGCATTTTTAACGTTAGAGGTTGTATGTCTTGAATAAAGCCAAAATAAAGAATATTCTCGAATATTTTCGCCCGTTTCATGTTTGACGTCCATGTTGCGAACTTTACGTGATAAGTCGTATATTTCACATGAAGTGCTGTAAGTTTCATATTTAACGTCAGTTGTTGCATGTCAGACGAACCAGTTGCATGTTTAACGTTAGAGGTTGCATGTCTTGAATAAAGCCAAAATAACGAATATTCCCAAATATTCTCACCCGTTTCATGTTTGGCATCGAAGTTGCAAACTTGACGTGATAAGTTGCATATTTCCCATGAAGTATTACAAGTTTCATGTTTAACGTCAATTGTTGCATGTCAGACGTAACGGTTGCATGTCTTAAATAAAGCCAAAATAAAGAATATTCTTGAATATTCTCGCCCGTTTCATGTTTGACATCCATGTTGCGAACTTTACGTGCTAAGTCATATATTTCACGTAAAGTGCTCAAGTTTCATATTCAACGTCAGTTGTTGCATGGTCGACGTAACAGTTGCATATTTAACGTTAGATGTTGCATGTCTTGAATAAAGCCAAAATAAAGAATATTCTCGAATATTCTCGCCCGTTTGATGTTTGACGTCCATGTTGCGAACTTGACGTGATAGGTCGTATATTTCTCGTGAAGTGTTGCAAGTTTCATGTTTAACGTTAGTTGTTGCATGTCTGACAGTAGGATTTCATGTTTGACGTACGATGTTGCATATTTTGGATAAAGCCAAAGTTCTCAAATATTCTCGCTCGTTTCATGTTTGACGTCCATGTTGCGAACTTGACGTGATAAGTCGTATATTTCACTTGAAGTGTTGCAAGTTTCATGTTTTACGTCAGTTGTTGCATGTCTGACGGTAGGATTTCATGTTTGACGTACGATGTTGCATGTTTTGGATAAAGCCAAAATTCTCGAATATTTTCGCCCATTTCATGTTTGACGTCCATGTTGCGAACTTGACGTGATAAGTCGTATATTTCACGTGAAGTGTTGCAAGTTTCTTGTTTAACATCTGTTGTTGCATGTCTGACGGTAGGATTTCATGTTTGACGTACGATGTTGCATGTTTTGGATAAAGCCAAAATTCTCGAATATTCTCGCCCATTTCATGTTTGACGTCCATGTTGCGAACTTTACGTAATAAGTTGTATATTCCACGTGAAGTGTTACAATGAATTATGTTTCAAAAATACAGTTTGACCTCAAAACTGTATGAAACTATGTTTTGACCCAAAACGTTATAAAAATTTTCAAATAGGTCCAATTTCAGAATTTCTAATTATTACTTTTTTAAACCCAAAACTTTCTGCAATTAAGATATGATCCAAAATATGAGAAGTTATAGAATGACCCAAAATATTTAAATATTTTCAAATAGGTTTAAATCTGAAATTCAAAACAATAATTTATTAAAATCAAAGATTATGAAAAACAACTTAACTCTATAAAAACATATTCTTATTGTAAAAGCACAATACATAAATCTTTATTTAATCAACACATGTGGTTTGTTATCGAAATCTCAATACAACACATTAGTCCAAAAATATCCAAAGCATACGAAAATAACATATTATCCATGAAATATCAAACAATCAAAACAAATCCATATCGTCAAAGAAAATACATAATCCAAAATCATAATGAAATGTAGGTGTGTCTAAATACAAGCATAAGAGACTACTGAGGTGGTGAGGATGGTGGTGGATACAGATATGGAATGCCGAAGTGCTCAAAGATGAGGCATTTTCCATGAATAAGCTGCTGCTGGTGAAACTCAGTCTGCCGCACAGAGAGTGTCCTCACCTCATCCATAAGCTGCTGAAGAGTAATTTCTTCAGAAGTAGGAGGCTCGGGATGTGGTAAAGCAGGTGCAGAGGCTGCAGGAATTGAGGGAGATACTGAAGGAGCTCGACGTCTACGCTGACCTCGAAATGAACCCGAAATGAAAGAGAAAAAACAGGTAGTTGATGGGCGGGAACCATAGCATTAAGTGGCCGATCATCATTTGGAGCAAGAAAGGTGAACTTATTATCAGTGACTTTCACCTAAGTGCCATTACGACACTTAAAACCTAAAGAACTAACAGCCTCATCCCCAATGCTTTTAGATGGCCTACATGATGGTTCTTGGATAGAGACACTAAAGTATTTGAGGATTCGGGTGATGAAATGACCATACGAAAGGGAACGAGTAATCAACTTAGGTATACTAAGCATGTTTCGGACAATGGTGCATCCTAAGTCGATTGGACGATGTCTAAAAATATAATCAATCAAGGCAACATCCATATGAGAAACCTCATCCAAATGGCCTGATTTAGGAAGCACAATACTCTGAATAAAACGAAGTAATATCCGAGTTTGAAGACAAAGACATTGGGTGCGAAAATGGATAGTACAATCGTCATCCGAAAGGTCAATACGACGACATATATTCTTAACAGCATCAATATGAACATAGTCATCAATATCAAGAGGTTTCCTATGTGAAAAAATTTCTAGACCATCATTGAAAGTTCATAGGATAGAGTTCAACTTCGAATCATCAAACTCAATCGAAACTCCTCCAACTGTGGTGATCACTCAATTCTCTTTCTCCGCGGAACAATCCATATTCGAGTAAAATACTTTCACCAAGTCGGGATATATATTTTCCTCAAAAAAAACTGCATTAAGTCAACCAACATCTTCCAACAATTGCAATAAAGTTCTATTGCTAATACTAAGATTATTCAACCAATCCGGTAAAATAAAAAAGGTTTGGAGTACCTCACGAGTCATGAAATGTTGGTGAAATCATTTGGCTAGATGTTTGTAGTTCTGAAAGTGTATGGCCTCAAAGTTGGATTGATTGGAGGTGCCCCCTGCTTGTCGTGACCGGACGGTATGTTGAACCGGTTCTTTGCCTTTTCTTCGAACTGACCGTGAGCTTGACATGGTGAGTTTGTTTGATTTGAAGTGAAATAAATTAATAAGAAGGGAGATAATAAGGATGGAAAGAGATTTCGAGAAGCAATTTCGATAAAAAACGGCTTCAAAGGGAGAAATCTAGAGAGAGAAGTTTCGGCTTAAACCCTAGAATCGATTTCGGATCTATTGATTTTGAGGTTAAAAAAGGGTTTGAAGGATGATTTTGGATACAAGAACGGATGGGAAACAAGTTTCATGGATCCATTTGCATAAAAAACATGTGAAAATGATGGATTTTGGAGAGAAAACGAGAGAGGAATAATCGATTTTAGAGAGAGAAAGCTAACCGATTTACCGAAAGAGAAAAGAGGAGATGAACAGTATATATACTCGCGAATCTGGCTATCCATAAATTCCTAACCGGCTAACCAGTTGTGGGCGGTGACCTAGCCACGTGTATCCGGATTTTCGGTTTGAATAACCGGCTATCCGGTTTTGTCCAGTAAGCCGGTTGAATTTAGTTTACATGTAAGATGAATCCGGATAACCGGTTATCCAGTTGTGCACATCAAGCATGTCCCTTGAATCCGGATAACCAGATTTCCTAACCGGTTATCCGGTTGTTGACAACAAGCATGTCCCTCGAATCCGGATAACCGAATTTCACAACTGGTTATCCGATTGTTAACAGCAAGCATGTCACTCGAATCCGGTCTTCCAGTTGTGAATTTCGGTAAGCCGATTGGTTCGAGCATGCTTCAACCCGCATCCGGTCTGCCGGTTTTCATAACCGGTTAGCCGAGTGGATCCAGCAAGCTCCCTCTCGTATCCGTTTTTTTGGTTTTCATAACCGGATGACCGATTGGCCACATTAATCTTCAAACCAAATCCGGTCTTTCGGTTTTATTAATCAGTTAGCTGGTTTAATCTAGCTAGCATCAATTTAGGAATCGATTTTCTGGATTTATTAACCGGTTCATCAGATGATTCTAGCAAGCATCAACGTCTGTTTCCAGTTTTCCGGTTGCATGTTTAACGTTACATGTTGCATGTCCTGTATAAAGTTAAAAAAAAATAAAGGTAAAATTACCACGTTTGGTTGGTTAGGTTTGCAATAAATATGATGAAAACAAAACTCACCTTCTGTCCATTAATGAGGGATTATCATAAGGTTCATGTCCAAGGCTTCTTCACAAAAAACACAGTCACTCTAAAACATAGTCCCAAATGCTATGTTCTAAAATCTCGTTGAACATCTCTGGTGCCTAGTTTTCAACTTTTCATAAGTCAAGTTTCTCTCCAACAAAGGTATGTGCTGTAATTTAAGTAGTAGATTTGTGCTCTCATAGATGGTTTCCTATTTATTATTATATTAAATTATTAAGATAAAGGATGTGGATTATGTTATTAACAAAGTTTTGGTTGAACAAGGGTTAAATATGAGTAGCCCACATAGTTCCAACAACCTAGGAATATCCATTGCTTCAAAAGTTGGTTTACAGGCATCAGACGTACTTGGCAGTCATTTCGACTCAGTAGAGAATGTACAATTGTGGTACAACAATTATGCCCGAATGATTGGTTTTGGTGTTAGGAAAGATGATATGCAGCGCGGAAAAAAATCTGGACGAATCACAATTCAACGTTGGGTTTGTCATTTCGAAGGGGTAAGAGATGAAAGACAATCTCAAAACTGTAGTAGGGTACGAGAACTACGACCTATAACACGAAACGGGTGTCGGGCATCATTTCGAGTGAATTACGATGAATCGGTTGGTAAATACATCGCCAAAGAATTCAGGCCTGAGCACAACCATCATTTGGCTTCTAATAATGAAGTTTATCTCATTCGTTCACATCGAAAGGTTACTGATGCAGAACTTGCGCAAGCACAGGCATTAAGGCATGTTGGTGTGAAGACTTGCCAATTCATGGATTACATGGCTGATCAGGTAGAGGGGCCTTAAAACCTAAGGTTCACACGCAAAGACATGCAAAACACGCTAGATGCTTCCACTTGTGCCGAGGTTGGAGATTCTGACTCAGACACAACTATAGCATACTTTGCGGCAAAATCTGAACATGACCCTGGGCTTTGCTTTGAGTACACACTAGATGATGAAAATAGACTACGAAATTTGTTTTGGGCTGATTGTGTAGCTCGTTATGACTATTAGTGTTTTGGTGATGTGTTGGCATTCGATGCAATGTATAAGACTAATGCATATCATAAACCCCTCGTTACACTTGTCGGAACAAACCATCACTTCAGAACAACGGTCTTCGATTTTCCTTTGCTCGCAGATGAGACAATTGACTCATACTCATGGCTGCTGCAAACTTTCCTATTCATTATGGGCAACAGAAAGCCCGTGTCTGTAATTACTGATGGTAATAAGGCAATGTTGAAGGCAATAAAGACAGTGTTTACCGGGTGCATCCATCGTCTTTTTTGTTGGCATCTCGAGCGCAATGCACAGGCTAATTTGAAGAATGAAGACTTTACAAGAAAATTTCGTGATTTGATGTTGACACCTATGACGGGAGCTGAATTTGAAACCCAATGGTCAGCTGTAGTGGCTGAATTCGCACTTGAACTTTATGTATGGGTACAGAAAATGTATTCGAAGCGGTGCAACTGGACGGAAGCTTATCTTAGAGGAACATTTTTTGCTGGTATGCGAAGCACTCAACAATGTGAAAGTATAAATGCATTTCTTAGCCAATTTGTCCAACATAAACTAAAATTGTATGAGTTTGTGTGACAAATCGATCGTGCTCTCCGCAATATTCGTACCATAGAAACGTCCAATGAGTTCAAAACCAAATACAATACTCTTGTCTTAAGAACGCACTTACAGAGCCTGGAGAAACATGCTGCACAATTGTTCCCATTAAGAGTTTTTTCGAAGGTTAGAGATGAGATACTACGAGAAGGAGCGGTCATCGAAGTAAAAACTGTCAAAGCTGTCAATGCTGCTTTGTACACAGTGATTGAATTTGGGACAACAACAACATGTTGGAATGTCATCCACAATCTACAAGAAAACCACATACAATGTTCTTGTCAAATGATGGAGTCCATTGGGCTTCCTTGTAGGCATATGTTTCATATCTTGAAAGTGGAACAAATTGAAAAGATTCGTGACAATATGGTTCTTCGTAGATGGACAAAAAAAGCCAAGGAGCACAAAACTTACAGGACCACAAAACTAGAAGTTGACACCGATGTTTCAGAGGTGGCTAGATTTAGTGCATTGTCTGCAGCTTGTAATAAAATGTGCTACAATGCAGCCAAAAATATTGAAGCCTATGAAAATGCGCTGGTAGAAATCAATCGGCTAACATTAACTTATGAACAACAATCTGAACGAGACGGTCTCCCAAATAAGAAATTACGGATGGGAACAAAACTTTGTAATCTTGCAGTTGTAAAGACCAAGGGCGCTATGTCTAAAGCGAAATGTGTAGCAGAAAGCTCTAAAAAGTATGGAACATGTCGTCAGGTTGGGCATACAGTACGAACTTGTACTATTCAAGGGAATTATAGCACCCAACTAAGGTATGTCCCAAGTTCTTTATCATGTGTTTAATTATTGTATTGTTGGATATTTCATTTCAAATAACTTTCATGGTATTGATTTTAGTGTCGATGGAAACTGTTTTGTCGCATTCGATTCATCAAGCACCTAGAATCCTGGAGCCTTTGCTGGTGTCAATCCAACATTGTTAGCTCATGCAGACAACCAATTTTCTAGTGTTTTTTTATTGGTGGCCTTATTAAAAGTGACATTAAAATGAGTCAATAAGTATTACCATTTGAATTTCACTATCATGTACCAATATGACAACCAGTTTAATATCAAATGATGAGACGTGAACACTGTTAACATGCATATGTTCATTATAGTTAAATAATGTCTCGGCCGAGAATACATAACCATGTCATAAATTTAATGATAATTCTCCATCAAAATTGATTTTACAACCATCGTAAGTAAGAAGACAAAAAAAGTCACGCTATGACCTCCCAACACGTTTTAAACAACTTACAACAAAAAATAGTATGCAATCACTTGCATAATCATTCCTTAGTATGGTTCGATATCTAAACGCGCATTCTCGTGTTAACTTTCATCTTCTTACGAATGTTGCCGCTTTGTTGGTGAAATGACTTTTGCACTTGAGAGGATACAGGGTTTACCATTACAGCATGAATCGCAAACTGTACGTTGCTTAGTTCCAGCAATTTATCTCGATTTTGATTTAATGCAGAATTAATTAGTTGAATGGCTAGCCTACCTTGTTTATCCTCATATGTGTACTGGTCAATTTGAAAGGAAACTAATATTATTTTCATATAATTAGTAGCTTTCATATAATTATGAAGTTAACAAAATTTTGAGTTCAACCATTAAACAAGTTTGGCATAGTCGTACCAAAGTTGACGAGTTCTTCAGAATAAATTCTGGGCTGTCCATATAGTTTATCACATAAACCCCACAGTTATATCAATTCCTTTGCTTTGGAACTCCAATGCCCCGGTTGATTGGAAAGTCTTGGAACTTCACGTGTTGCATATTGCTTGGCAATTGGGGCTGCAGAATCCAATCCAAGGAATGTAGCTGTTGGCAATGTCAAAAATCAGACAATATTATGGACGTGAATATAACACAATATACATAACTGATAATGTTAAATAAGTCATGAAAAAAAAGAACATGATTAAGATACAATGCGCATGGCTTGATCGTGCTGTCTTCTATTACTGCGGGGATCTGGAAGAGGATCTCATATTTCTGCACTTGTATTTTTGAAATTCACGATCAGTAGGTACCAATGAGATGATTCATCATTTATTGGCATATAAATCTGACATTTCAATTGTCAATGTCATACACCAAGCACACTAATATAAACTGAAATAAGTAAAAGGTTAAGAAATTAACCTTTTGACACCTATGCACCTGTTGCATAAAATTCTTTTCACATCTAACTGCCCTTGCAAAACAATCCACCTCATTTCCAACCATTAGAACTGCTTGCTACACATAATAAAGACAATGTTGCATAAGGAAGTTGTCAATAAAGAAATCAAAACACAATGCAACAAGTACCGGCGAGACTCACAGAATATCTTGTTGGTAAATACCAGTTCATTGACACATCTTTCTCCACCACCTGCTGAATGAGGATGAGGTGATGCGCTTTCATAGAAATCACCTAAAAGTGATCATGTTGATTGAGATATATAATAACATATAATAAAGGACAAACATATATTGTGACATCACCAAATATTGAAACCTAATACCTTTCCACATAGATAAGCCCCCGGCAAAAGAGTCAATAAAGAATGCTGATTAAGAATTTCGCCATAGTTAGAAACAATGATTTCACTAAAGACAAAACACGGTAATTTTTTTGTCGTATAGCATAACAACTATATACAGAAAACTAATTTCAGTCTTTTGAATTTTACCTTCCGTCAGCCTCTTTGTTAAAAGCATATTGAATAAGATTTAATTCTTCCGGCGTAACTGGATCAATGACTTGAAACGGACCAGCTTTATACTTGGGATTTGCTCCCTTCGACACTTGATCGTATGGTGAAAGTTGATATCGGCCTGGCCTACGATTCCTACTTGGTCGCATTGGCAGGACACTGACACTAGTAGATGTTTGAGGTTCTTGCTTAAGTTGAACTGGTTCGTCTATATCCTTTTTAAAAAATAAATGTATATGTAAGTTACTTCATAAGTGAGTTATCATCGAAATAATTTTCAGAAAACGACATTATAAAATTGTACCTCATCTCGGAGATTAGGTGGTGGAATAGGGATAAAGTGTGTAGGATCTTTGCGAAATTCACCGATTCCTTCTCTTGTCCCCATCCAGTCCATTATTTTATCGAGGCTCAGGTTTAATCTGCGATCCACAGATTCCTCGTCGCTATCCATTACCATTTTGTTTTTTCCATCAGTGGTTGGCTCGGATTTCTTGACTGGACATGTTGGTTCTACTATTTTCAAGCTCGGAGATGGCGGGCATGGATCAGATGGTTGTTTTAATGGTGCACCAACCGGAGGTTGGATCTCAATTCCTCCAAAGACTTCTCAACCATTTCCATTCTCACATTGAACGAATCCATTTTGTGTTCAATTCTCTGGACACACTGTGTTAGCACCCTAAAAGCTTCCTTCATATTAACAGTGCTCGGCCCAGCATCTTCGGATTGTTCAAAATGAGGGAAATTTCTTTCGAGCTGCAGAAAATTTGATTCACGCATTGGAACCTAAAATAAATATGCACAACAATTATAAAATAAATATGCACAACAATCATACATAATGACTGTTGTGCAAATTTTATTGAACTCGCAAGCCACGAATCTATTGTAGAATAGACTAATGGTGACGAGTGTCGATCTCACGAGGAGGTGGATTTTAATTGTATGTAGAATTAATTTTGTAAATGGGTGGTTGGATTTGTGGTGAAAATGATTTGGATTATCCTAAAATTGGAATTGAAATGGTGAGAATAAATTCTAAGATTGGAATTGAAATGACGAGAATAAATTGAAGAAAAATCTATTGAGATGACGTACTTGGGTATCTGGATCCGTATCAACATGCATCATGGGCTAAATAATCCTTATTAATGCCAATTAAATCATGAGGGGGGAATCCACACCTCATAAACCACGCTCTAATCAATATGGTGTTAAGGGTTTATCGTGCCAAATAATAATAACCTTGTATTAGGGAGCCGGTGAAACCAAGGCGGTACTAAACAAGATTATTATTATTTGTCGACGAGAAGTCAAAACATCCACAAAAATTAGAGGGGAAGAGAAAATAAATTTACCAAATAAAGCTCATGACACATGTTGAGACTTCACCTTCAACCCAAGCTTGAAAGAAAATTAGCTACTCATAATTGAACTAGGGGCAAAATGGGAATTTATTAAAATACATAGAAAATACAAGATGGAGAAGGAATTACAGAAAATAGAGTCCAAAAATGGATTCAAAGCTATCAAATTAGGGGGGGAGGCCCCCTTTTTATAGATACATTGAGTAAATTATGGCAATCGGATTAAAAATAGTTTGGACGCTCAGGATTGCGCCACGTCATCAGTCAACAGTACGCGGTTTGACCACGCGGGTGAACAGTAACACGGTTTGACCCGGCTTTGAACAGTAACGCGGTTTGGTTGAAAATAATCCTGTGTAATGCATGTACCGTACGCGCAAGTTTTGGTCCACTAATATGCTGCCACGTCACCATAACAGTTCATAAGAATTTTAGACCAACAGGATCATGACACCTCATCAGTCAATGCCACATCATTGGTCAATGCCACGTCATCTATCCGTCTATGTGAACAGTGTCGTGAACAGTAACGTAGACAGTACGGTGCCATTTTTCCTTTTATGCTCCTCCTAAGGTTTTCGACCGTTCTGAGTTCAAAAGTGATGTCCGTTTTGCTGTTTGATCTCTCGTTTATTGTGAAATGACTATGATGCCCCTAAAATACACAAAATACTTAATTAAAATAAAACACACATAATTAAATTACAAGAACCTCAAATACATAAAAGTAAGAGTTGTTAGTAAGATTTGAAATGTAAAATGATGATTTTCTCCTTTATAAATATACATTTTCTAACACTCAACAATGACAATCAAAATATATTCAATTAACCATAAACAAAATTAAATACATGTCTGAACAAGACAAAAAATAAAACAAACCTCAGTACTTGTCATGTCCCCAAACTTTTTCTGCCAATTCAATAAGCGCTGAATCTCTTCCTTGGTCCAAAAACTAACAGGGCAAACTGTTCTGTCCATGGAACACCGATTATACAAAACAACACTAAAGTAGAACAACTGTTCATTTAAAAAATAATTATTACGTCATTTTATTTTTCGTATTTGGCAAATTAATTATGGCATCTAAGATTTCTTAAATATACCTTTAAAAACACAACACAACCACTAATTGACTTCACTTGATGATCTTTATACTTCGCTATGCCCTCCCACAGAAAGTTGAAGCACCATGTAGCCCAATTCTTTTTCCTAATTAGCTGCACATCTTTTAGGGCATGCAGATACATCGGATTGATGTAGCTGGCACTTGTGGGACACAATACAGTTCCTAGAACAAACAAAGAAAACATGATCTTAAAGTCATCATCACTACTCTTACTAACTATCAGTCTTTCAGTAACTGTGGCTATTTCAATTCCTCTTCCACCCGTTCTATACTTGGCACGTAGTTCAATTGTATCACCCGCTTCTTCTCGGATGTATACTGGTTCCCCTCCATCTTTGATCCCCATTACGATGCTGATGGTTGTAGGGTTTAAACAAAACTCTCTCCTGTACAAAACTATACAATGCCTCTTTGTATCACATTGTTGGACAAGTGTTTCATAGAAGTCTTGTCGCAGGCGACCACATCATAATTCTAGCATGCTTCCGAAGCCAATTTATCTAATTGCAGCTTATTGGTCAGGCGACAGTATGGAAATAACCTTAGTGAATGCACTGACACGACAACGAGGTAAATTACATTGGCTATGCTTATCCCCAATTTTTTGTTCTTCATCTGTTTTTTCAATACTCCTTTCACCAACATTTGAACTTGGGTCCTCATGCATCGTACCAAATTGACACTTCTCCTCATTCGTTAATTTCTTCCATTTTTCAACAATTATCCCTTCTTGCCTGACCTTTTCTGCTTCACGCTTACTGTACACAACATTTTAGTTCAGCTAATTACGTCAACAAAATTGATAGTTATAATGAGAACTTTATTCAAAGCAATAATTTTATACTTACAAAAGTGTATCCACGCTCTCTGACCAGGTCCTCCCCTTCTGCATTCTATTGACTCCATTTATAACTGTATGCTATAGTTTAAATCCTGAAATAGGCCACACATAAATGTAGTATCAAGGCCGGACCTAGAACAATGGGTAAGTTCTTAGCAAATTATTGAGCACCCATCTTTAGTATTCCTAGCAAAGAGTGTAGAGCTCAAAACAAGCAAACAACACCTAAAACCAAACAAGAAAAATTTAGGGTACCCATAGAAAAATAACACTTAAAAACCAAACCTAAAAAAATCAACCACAAAATAGAAAAAAAATTAAAAAAATGGAAAGGTTACGCTTTTGACTATGAAGGATCTAAGAAGTTAGTATTTACTTTAAAAGAACCACCCAACAGTTCATGTTTAGTGAGGAACAATTCCATAAGGATCTCCACTGAAACTACAGCCAGAAGCAGCAACTTTGAGGTCAAAGGTTACTTCCCAGATAAAGACTGCATCATTGTTGATCCCAGTGGCAACATTGTAGCTCAGGTATACAGTCAACTCCATGAACTAAAATGTGTAGACATTGCTTTATTTTTATTCGTTTAAAAAGAAAGCAAAAGTATGCTAAAGCTGCAGTGTTCGTTTTGCTTTTGATCACTTAGTGATGATTTCGTTTAAATATGACAGATTGGAGTGAAAAAAAGAAATAGAAGACTTGATGGAAAGCAAGAATCTGTATCACATAGTGGTGAAACCAGGGATAGATCAGGCCTTTATTGGTAGAGTCATTTGAAATACAAGTGTGCAACCCAAGAGGGGGGGTGAATTGGGATTCTAAAAAATTATTTGATTCTAAACAAATTATCAACCAAATCTAAAATGAATTTAATAGAATAACACTTACATCAATTACAATATAAAAAGATAAGGGAAGAGAAATTCAAACAAGAAGATTTTTACGTGGTTCGGCCAACCTCGCCTACGTCCATGCCTCCAAGCTTTCCGAGCTTGAGGATTTCACTAAGCACGCCTCCAAGGCTTCAAATGCTTACACTTGACTTCCAAGGTGTCAATGAACCTTTACAATAAGAGATTATCCTCAATCTCTTAACCCAAGTGTATCCCAACACTTACAATCACTCAAAGTAAAAGATTAAAAATTATTTTTCTCTCACACAATATTTAAGATTACAAATAAATGCCCAATGTGTGAATAGATAAAGCAAGAATGTGTTTTAAAGCTCTATAAAGATTGTATTGTCGAATATAAGCTCAATGGTCGTGTTGTGATCAATCTTGTTTGAATTTGAATGAGCTTATTAATAGTTGGAGCTGAAAAACTAGCTGTTACAAACTGTCTGCCCGAAAACGGCTCGCCGTTAACCATTAAAGATTAACCGTTTAGGCCAGTCAAAAGTTAACGTTGGGCCAAATTTCAAATAAATGGTTTGCCGTTTATGGTTACCCTTTGCCGTTAATTCCCAGAGACCTGCAAGATGAACATCAGTTATCTGTTTATATTAAACAGTTAAGGATTTGCATGAAATGACTTCTCTAGAAATTATCGGTTAGCCGTTTGTAATTAACGATTCGCGTTTGTTTCCAATAACCTGCAAAACGAGTTAGCTATATCCATTTCAGTTAAGTTTTTGCCGTTTGTTTCCTGGTACAATCTTTTATTCTGGATTTTATCGGTTAACTGTTTAAATAAATGGTTCGTCATTAAATTCCAGTAGCCTTCCCAGCTTTTTGTGTTTTTCGTTTTTCTTAATCGGTTAGAGCTTAGGCAATATGTTGCTCTCTATTTTTAGTCAGTTAACCGATTAAATAAACGGTTCACCGTTTATTTCCAGAATAACAGTTTAAGCCAGATTTTGCTGAGAATCATTTTCCAATTTGAAATTTAATAGTGATCCATCTTTTATGAATATAATTGGAATGTTTATAAGGCTCTCATTTATTAAGAAATAGCTCCAACATTTTAATCAAAAACCATTTAAAGTTTGTTATTATCAAAATCAATATTATTAACATATTCATGTTAACAATCTCCCCCTTTTTGATGATGACAAACTTCGATTAATATTTTACTCCCCCTTAATATATGACCAGCTTAAAAAAAATGTCCAATAAAATGATTTTTGCTCAAAGGAATCATTTTAAAAACAAAATTTATTTCAAAACAAAATTCATTTCAAATCTCCCATAATTATCTCCCCCTTCATCATCAAAAAGAAAAGAGAGAAAAGAAATTCGTAAATCCAAAGAATAAAGAAGTGACCCAGTTTTGGCGAGCGAAAAATTTGGCAGAGTTTCCCCTTAAAATGGAACAAAACCACTAATACAAAATGAGATTAAAATACTTCCAAAATATATTAACAACAACTCCATCATCCAACAAACCAACAACTCCATCAACCAACAAACCAACAACTCCATTAACCAATAAACCAACAATTTCATCAACCAATATCAAGTCATCCAACATCAAGAACATCACAAAAACATCTCATCAAAATCCATCAAGATCATATAGAGGTAGCAATGTATATAAAAATATAAATAGCAACACACAAACAAACAAAATATGAAATGTATGTGCAAAAATAGAACTCAGAAACTATGGAGGTGGAGAAGATGTGCTCCCCGGATCATAACCAAAATAGCGAAGAAGAGCGCTCTGTCCAGCTATAAGCTCAAGTTACTGATCAATGCGCTGCTGCTCGAAGGTTTGAAAGTCAGAACGTAGCTGCTGGTGGTCACAGGAAAAAGTGTCCAATCGATCGAGAATCAGTTGCTGGTGCTCCGAAATCCGGTGAACATTAACAATCAACTGCTGCACAACGTCTGAAGCAGGGGGTTGAACTGGAGCTGGAGGTGGCTCAGAGGTAGAGGGCTGCTCAGGAACAACAGATGGCTCAGGAACATGAGGCTGCTCGGGAGCCAGAGGCGGCTCGGAAGAGGAGGGAATGTCAGCATCCATTGCACGCTCCTCACAGTCAGAGTCAGCTGGAGGCTGGGGGACAAAACGGCGACGCGGAGGATGAGGATGAGCTCCTAATCTAAAATCTAGAAGCTTATCAGGAGGATAGACATTGTTGAGCATCCGATCGTCCTCTGGAGCAATCAAGGTATCCCAGTTTTTGGAGGTTTTAGTCTTTATCCACTCTCAATTCTTCCTAGAAAAATCGATACTAGTCATGGCCTCTGGACCAATCCGTCTAGTCTCCATATAACCGGTATTGAGAAAAGGCACCTCAAAGTGTCACAGTATCTTAGTAATGATACTGCCATATGGAAGCAAGCTGTGGTTAACCGTAGGAGTACTCAACATGTGCCGCACAATAACATAGCCGAGGTTAATGGGACGACCTGTAATGAGGCTGTCCAATAGGCCAATGTCCAACCTCGTAACCTCATCCGAGTGACCCTTCCTAGGAGTCACTATGTGCTGTAAAATAGTGTGAAGAATGCGAACTTGGAGAGGTAAAAGTTGAGACCGAAAAGGTTGATTACAGATCTCATTAGACAAGTCTCGATGGCGACAAATATTACGGACTCTATCAACATGACTAAAACCGTCAAACGAAAGGGCTTTCCTAGAGGTATAAATTTCATGACCTTCACTAGAGATACCTAGAAAGCCATTTAGGTCCTCATTATCAAATTCTATAGGCACACCGCCGACTTGAGTAACTATCCTATCTAGGCGAGTTGCGGAGATTTCCATGTTCGAATAAAAGACTCGCACTAAATTGGGATAAACTCGGTCATCAAAGTCAATGGCAAACTCCCAAGACTGAAGCATATCCTTAATGCTTCTACCACATACAACTAAGGTACTGAAATCATCTATTTCAACATAGGAAGAGTCAAGTACCTTGCGACCATTAAAGTGATCCTCGAACCGCTTCGCCAAGGAAGGCATGGGGAAATGAATTCTTGTGAATTCAGAGACTTCTCATGGTGGTATAGGATTCCTTGGAGGCACAGATTTTCGCCTGAGATTTCTCCGAGGGGGTGCAGCCATGGTGAAGAATAAAGGAGTTTGAAAATTGAGGGAGAGATGTGATGAGAAGAAGATGAACCGATTATTTGCTTAGAAATGAGTAAATTATGTGATTTTGAGACTCAATTTGGTTGAAGAAGGGCAAGAATCAGGTTAAAAAAGAAGAAACCCGAACGACTGCAGTTAGGGTTTAGATTTAGGATTTTTCAATTTTGGGCTTGATTTGAAGATTTGAATCGGTGAAAGTGTTCTAAAGGTGATAAGAAATGATGTTATAGGTTTGATTTGGCAAGAAAAAACAAGAAAAATGAAGGTTTGAGGGCAGAGGAAGTTTCGGCTGCGCAACAATGGCCGAAACGGTGAAAGGGCAACTGGAGAAGGAGAAGAAAAACCTTTGAACAATTTTATAATCACGAAAACGGTTAACCGTTTATTTAAATGGTTAAGGGGTAACTTCCAGAGGCTAAAGAATGAGAAACGGTGAAAATTTAAGCTCTTAACGGCTAAGGAGTAACTGTTAGAGGACTCTCTGTTTTTAAACGGTTTACCGATTGCATCAAACGGTGAAAGGTAAAAAGAAAAATATATAATATCGTTTCTGGAATAAAACAATTCACTGTTTATTGGAAACGGTTATCCGTTTATTTTATCTATAATTTCGCACATTCGATTTAATTTTTGGCCAGCAAGTAATACATTCCAAGATCATTTAATTGATCTAAAAATATTTTATGAGCCATTTTAATACATGATTCATGAACATGTATTCAAGCAATTAATTCATATAATCAATCAAGAATTAACAAAGAAAATACATCATTTGAATATCAAGCTTAAGCATTTCATAAATATTAAATCACCAGTAAGTCAATCAATTCAATACACTCAATAGCATGAATAGAGACGTTAATGCGAAAATTTCATCATCCCAAGTTCATGCCGAATTTTTGAAAATTGTTCTTCACCAAGGGGTTTGGTAAAAACATCAGCGAGTTATTTTTCAGTAGAAATAAACTCTAATGCAATATCTCCCTTTTGAACATGATCTCTCAAGAAATGATGTCTTATTTCTATATGCTTGGTTCTAGAGTGTTGAATGGGATTCTTTGAAAGATTTATAGCACTAGTATTATCACACTTAATAGGAATTTGTTCTAGGTTAATACCATAGTCTCTAAGTGTTTGTTTTATCCAAAGAGCTTGCGCACAACAACTTCTTGCAGCTATATATTCAGCCTTGATAGTTGAAAGTGTAATAGAATTTTGTTTCTTGGTAAACCATGAAACAAGTGAGTGACCTAGAATATAGCAAGTTCCACTAGTGCTTTTCCTATCAACTTTATAACCAGCAAAGTCCGCATCCGAATAGCATGTTAAATCTATATGAGTTCCCCTAGGATACCAAATGCCGATATCTATGGTTCCACTCAAATAATGAAAAATTATTTTAACAGCAAGCAAATTGGATTCCTTGAGACATGATTGAAATCTTGCTCACAAACATACACTAAACATGATATCGGGTCTACTTGCAGTTAAATAAAGTAAAGATCTGATCATACCTCGATACATTTTGATATCCACTTCCTTACCTTTTTCATCTTTGTCAAGTTTGGTTGTTGTGCACTTTCGAGTGTTTTTGGTTTTTGAGTCATTAATGCCGAATCTTTTGAGTAGATTTTTTACATACTTAGCTTGATTTATGATAATTCCTTCTTCATTTTGTTTTATTTGCAACTCAAGGAAGTACTTCAACTCTCTCATCATACTCATTTCAAATTCATTACTCATGTAAGATGAAAATTCTTTACGCAACAATTCATTAGTAGACCCAAAAATAATATCATCAACATAAATTTGAACAACAAGTGTGTCTTTGTCCTTATGTTTGACAAAGAGAGTAGTATCCACTTTACCCATGGAAAAATCATTTTCTAACAAGAAATTCTTAAGCCTATCATACCATGCTCTAGGTGCTTGTTTTAATCCTTACAAGGCTTTAAACAACTTATAAACATGATTTGAAAATTTTTCATTTTCAAAACCAGGGGGTTGTTTTACATACACTTCTTCCATAATATACCCATTTAAGAAAGCACTTTTCACGTCCATTTGAAATGAAATAAAATAAAATCTTAATGACATGCAAATGCCAACAACATTCTAATTGATTCTAGTCTAGCAACGTGTGCAAAAGTTTCACCAAAATCAATTCCTTCTTCTTGGTTGCAACCTTGAGCCACTAATCTAGCTTTATTTCTTCTTGGTTGCAACCTTGAGCCACTAATCTAGCTTTATTTCTTACAACCACACTGGATTCATCCATCTTATTTCTAAATATCCATTTATTACCTATGATGGATTGATGTTCCGGTTAGGAACTAATTCCCACACATTGTTTCTTTCAAATTGATTTAACTCCTCTTGCATTGCCATAATCCAAGATTCATCATTTTCCGCATCCGCAAAGGATTTGGGTTCAATTTAAGAAATGAATGCATTATGCTCACATGTATTCCTAAGTGATGATCTAGTTGTAACACCTCATGATGGATCTCCTAAGATTACATCTTTAGAGTGAGAAGAAACATACGTCCACTCCTTGGGGAGTGCTTGAGAAGTACCTTCATGTTGCTCCATATTTATTTGCTCTTCTTGTTCATCCTCTTGTTTTTTTGTAGTGCATTCTCTTGATTATCTTTTGATGGTTCTTCTTGTAACTCTCCATCTGTATCATCATAATTTATTCCTTTCTCTGCAGACGAGGGGTTAGACTCATCAAATGTAACATGCATAGATTCTTCTACAACTAGTGTATTTTTGTTATAAACTCTATAAGCTTTGCTTGAGTTTGAATAACCAAGAAAAATACCAACATTAGATTTTGGATCAAATTTGCCAAGATTGTCTTTTGTGTTCAAAATAAAACATTTGCATCCAAAAACTTTGAAATAACCAATATTGGGTTTTCTATGTTTCCAAAGCTCATGTGGAGTTTTGTTAAGGTTAGGTCTAATCAACACACGATTTAAAACGTAACAAGCAGTGTTGACGGCCTCGGCCCAAAAATACTTAGGCAATGAATTTTCATTTAACATAGTCCTAGTCATTTTTTGAATTGATCTATTCTTTCTCTCAACAACTCCATTTTGTTGTGGAGTTTTAGGTGATGAAAATTGATGTTCAATGCTAAAATCATTACAAAAAATCTCAAATGCATGATTGTCAAACTCTCCTCCATGATCACTCCTAATGCATGCAATACCATACCCTTTTTCATTTTGTATTTTCTTACAAAGCACTATAAAGGCATCAAGAGCATCATCCTTATTGGCTAAGAATAATACCCATGTATATCTAGAATAATCATCCACTATTACAAATGCATAATATTTGTCATTTAGACTAGCATATCTAGAAGGCCCAAATAAATCTATGTGAAGAAGTTGAAGTGGTTTTGAAGTAGAAATATGATTTTTATTTTTGAAAGATGTTTTGATTTGTTTTCTAAATTGACAAGCTTCACAAATATTATCTTTTTGAAAACCAATTTTTGGAAGACCTTTAACTAAATCATTTTTTGAAATTTTCGAAATCAAATCCATACTTGCATGTCCTAACCTTCTATGCCATAACCAACTATCATCATGCAATGCCGAAAAATATTTATCAAGAGTAGATGCACATTCTATGTCAATGATATAAACATTACCACATCTATTCCCAACAAATAAGATCTTGCCATCACATGAATTCTCAATAACACAACTAAATTTATCAAAGATAACTTTATAACTTTTGTCACATAATTGACTAATACTAATTAAGTTGTGTTTCAAGTTCTCAACCAAACATACATTCTCAATTAGAGTTGAGGAAACTTTACCAACATTTCCAATTCCAAGAATTTTTCCTTTTGAGTTGTCTCCAAAAGATACGTCTCCACCATTTTCAATTTTGGTTAAGCTTGAGAACCATGCATAGTTACCGGTCATGTGCCTTGAACAACCATTGTCCAAGCACCATTTATTTTTCTTCTTCTTCAAGCCCTACAAAGAAAAACTCAAGTTTTAGGTACCCAAAGCTTTTTGGGTCCTTAAGAGTTAATAGTGATTCCTTTTGGAACCCAAATGCATTTCATACCATAATATGCATTTCTTTTTACTGGACATCTATTTTTCATATGACCATCTTGATTACAAAAATGACATACAACCTTATGATCACTTGTGGAGGTAGCTTTAACAAAATAATTCTTATAATACTTTTGCTTTAAGTTAGGCTTATACCCAAGTCCTCCTTTATCAAAAACACATTTTTGTGAGTTAAGCATATTGTCCAACATCTTTTGCTCATTTGTAAATTTCACAACAATCTTATTCAACTCATTACTCTTTTTCTCAAGCATTTGGTTTTCATTTTTCAAATCATCTATGTGTGATTCTAAATGCTCATGTGAGATGCTAGGTTTCTCATTTGATAATGTAATTTCATCATGCAATGTTTTGTTCTCTACTTCTAGGCATGCAATTCTTGCATTTAGAGATTCATTTTCATTTTTAAACTTTGTCATTTCCTTTTTAAGACATACATTCTTTTTATCGATCTTCATCAACTCATTATGCAATTCTTTAAAAGCATAATACAATTCATCATAGGTGGGATCACTTATCTCATTGAGATCGTCATCCCCTCCTATTACCATAAGCGCTAGGTTTGATACTTCTTGCGACCCTTCTTCATCACTTGAATCTTCCTCACTCTCATCCCAAGTTGCAACCATGGCTTTCTTCTTGAGTTTGTTGATAAGGGGGCACTCCGATCTTATATGGCCAGGCTTCTTGCATTCATAGCATGTGATTACCTCTTTCTTCTTCATTTGGTTCTTGAAATTTCTGAAATTTCTGAAATTTCTGAAATTTCTGAAATTTCTTCGCTCTCCGATTTTCTTGAAGAATTTTCTGAACCTCCTTGCTAGCATGACCAGCTTTTCATCATCCAGTTCACTCTCCCTATCACTCTCATATTTTGAAGCTTTGAGAGCAATGCTTTTCTTCTTCTTCTCATGCCCTTTTTCTGCGGCTAAATCTTCTTCATATGAAATGAGAGAACCAATTAAATTAAGAGGTAAAACATTTAAATCATTGGTCTCTTCAATAGCGGTTCTTTTAGGTCTCCATTCTTTTTGAAGTGACCTAATGATTTTCTTAACTTTCTCACTATTTGAGAAGACCTTTCCTAAGGCTCCTAGGGTGTTTACTATGTTCGTAAACCTCGTATACATAGAGTACACACTCTCATTTTGTTCCATTTGGAATAACTCATATTGTCGAGTGTACCTACTAATTTTTTACTCTTTTACTTGATTTGTGCCGTCATAGACTACTTCAAGTTTGTGCTAAATTTTATTGGCACTTTCACAATTAGAGACTCGATGAAATTCTTTCTTTTCAAGTGCACAAAATAAAGCATTCATAGCTTTGGAATTTAGAGAAACTTTTCTCTTTTCCAATTCATTCCATTCCCTTGAAGGTTTTGGAATATCTTCCCCGACTTCATTTTTATTTAGGGGCAAAAACGGACCATCACATACAACTTCCCAAATTTCATAATCTAGCGCTTGTAAATAAATTCTCATCCTAGTTTTCCAATATGGGTAGTCATTTTCGTAAAAAAACGGTGGTCTAATTGTGGACTGTCTTTTCCTAAAGGTTGAGTCATTTTAGGTTACCATGGATCTTTTACTCTAGACGGTTAAGTCCTAACAAGAGAATCAAGCTCTGATACCAAATGAAATACAAGTGTGCAACCCAAGAGAGGGGGTGAATTGGGATTCCAAAAAATTATTTGATTCTAAACAAATTATCAACCAAATCTAAAATGAATTTAATAGAATAACACTTAAATCAATTACAATATAAAAAGATGAGGGAAGAGAAATTCAAACACGAAGATTTTTACGTGGTTCGGCCAACCTCGCTTATGTCCACATCTCCAAGCTTTCCGGGCTTGAGGATTTCACTAAGCATGCCTCCAAGGCTTCAAATGCTTACACTTGACTTCCAAGGTGTTAATGAACCTTTATAACAAGAGATTATCCCCAATCTCTTAACCCAAGAGCATCCCAACATTTACAATCACTCAAAGTAAAAGATTAAAAATTATTTTTCTCTCACACAATATTTAAGATTACAAATCAATGCCCAATGTGTGAATAGATGAAGAAAGAATGTGTTTTAAAGCTCTATGAAGATTGTATTCTCAAATATAAGCTCAATGGTCGTGTTGTGATCAATCTTGTTTGAATTTGAATGAGCTTATTAATAATTAGAGATGAAAAACTAGCCATTACAAACTGTCTGCCCGAAAACGGTTCACCATTAACCATTAACGGTTAACCGTTTAGGCCGGTCAAAAGTTACCGTTGGGCCAAATTTTAAATAAACGGTTTGCCGTTTATGGTTATCCTTTTGATGTTAATTCCTAGAGACCTGCAAGATGAACATCAGTTATCTGTTTATATTAAACGGTTAAGGATTTGCATGAAATGACTTCTCTGGAAATTATCGGTTAGCCGTTTGTAATTAACGGTTCGCTATTTGTTTCCAGTAACCTGCAAAACGAGTTAGCTATATCTGTTTCAGTTAAGCTTTTGCCGTTTGTTTCCAGGTACAATCTTTTATTCTGGATTTTATCGGTTAACCGTTTAAATAAACGGTTCGCCGTGAAATTCCAGTAGCCTCCCAGCTTTTTATGTTTTCCATTTTTCTTAATCGGTTAGAGCTTAAGGAATATGTTGCTCTCTGTGTTTAGTCGGTTAATCGTTTAAATAAACGGTTCACCGTTTATTTCCAAAATAACAGTTTAAGCCAGATTTTGCTGAGAATCATTTTCCAATTTGAAATTTAATAGTGATTCACCTTTTATGAATATAATTGGAATGTTTATAAGGCTCTCATTTATTAAGAAATAGCTCCAACATTTTAATAAAAAACCATTTAAAGTTTGTTATTATCAAAATCAATATTATTAACATATTCATGTTAATATCATTGCCACCCTCGACTACATTTATGGCGAATCTACTAGGCGCTGATCAATTAGAATTTTTACCAACTAATGCCATTGAAACTACGTAAAATCATGGGAAAATTGCATCCCCTTCTAAATATCTTTCTCCAATTTCATGCTTGAATTACAGTACATCAATCATATCAGGATTGAGGGTTTTCTTGC
Organism: Citrus sinensis; assembly: GCF_022201045.2. Classification (NCBI taxonomy): domain Eukaryota; kingdom Viridiplantae; phylum Streptophyta; class Magnoliopsida; order Sapindales; family Rutaceae; genus Citrus; species Citrus sinensis. Next base: position 17,778,376 of record NC_068563.1, read on the forward strand.
CAATTTCATGCTTCCAAGCCATTAATTATCTCTTCAACATCAATTTTTCATCATCTAAATATCTTTTTTCACTCTAAATTACCAAACTTCTAATTGTTTCAAATATCTAATTATTTCACACAAAATTTACAGTACATCACAAAAACCACAAAGGTCAAAATTACCTCCTCACCTTGTTGTTAACTTACAAAATGAAAAGGCAAGAGAGGAAACTGTGTTCATCTTCAACACCTCAGGATGACAGAGACCGTTTCATGGATTCCACTTGTTATTTGCTTTGAACGAGATGGTGCCTTTGATCTTGCGTGATGACTAAACAAATAGAAGAGAGAAATTTGTGATTTCAAAGAGGGGTGTGACAGATTGGGAATGGCCTGGGTGAAACCCTCAAAAAGCAAAATTTTGTTTTGCAAGCTTTGGGAACCGGTTTAACAAGTTAACCGTTTTTTTTCTCTTTTTTATTTCTTTTCAATCTCAGCCGTTGGATTCATTTTACTTGAATCCAACGGCTGCGTTTACAAGTCGGCACGATGCCGGGCCTCAATGCCTGGCATTGCAGCTTTAGCCTTAAAGCGGATATCTATATAATTGTTGGGTCTAGTGACTCGATAAATGAATTGGTTGATCCTTAATCATAACAAAAAGTCCCAAAAGAAGGGGGAAATTGTCAGACCCAACATTACTAGCAAGGCCATTGCTACAATGCCAGGCAACCCTGCACCATGCCGTGTTTTAAAATGGATCGAATAATTGATACTGAATTTAAAAAAAAACAAAAAAAAGTATGCGTAACTTGTAAAGTTGGTTGCCTTATCTTCCTCAAATCATAATTTTCTCTCACTTGCTAAATTATATCTCTCTCTCAAATTCTTAAATTACATCTGTCTCTCAAAGGGTTGGGCATTGGAACAAATTTAGATGGATCCAATCCGATTCAATTCTTACAAATTTGAATCGGATTCTGATTTGGCTTCAAATCTGATCGGATAGAACTTATATCATCCGATCAAATTAGATTCGGATCGGATCATATCTGGATCAATCCGAATAATCTGATCGAATTCACAACTACAACAGTTTCCCTTAAATTAAAAAAAATACAAAAAGAACAACTACACAAAATCCCTAATTCTATCTTCTTAAGCCAGTAACAGCTAACAGCCACAATCCAAATACACAAACACAAACCAAATGCACAAACCATAGAAATCATAAACCAAACACACGTTGCCGATGACCAGACCTACGTCGCAGCCCACACTGTCGACTAATAAACCAAATGGACTCAGCAGCATCTTCATCGACGTAGTTGCCATGACATTAAAACTCTTCAAGACCCACGATGCCGCAAAGACACAAGCTGTTGGTCCCAGTCGCATTTGTATCGTCATTGACGTCCAACTGGCCAATTGCATGTCGCACGCCATCAAAGTTCTAGACGACTCATGCACACCATCGATTACAATTTTAAGACGAGCAGTTGACAATACTTCGATGATTTTCCTTAATTGTGCGGTTTATATTACTCAGCAACACCCTTTTTTGATGGTTTTACACTTGTGTTTTGTGTTTTCATTAATTATAGATTCCATGAATTTTTTGCGAAAATTATCAAAAGGGTCCCAAATCCGAATTCAATTTGTACCGATTCGAATCCGAAATATTCATTTGATCTGAATCTGATCCGAATTATTTCAGATCGGATTTAAAGTCTGAATTGGAATTGGACAGATTTTTTCCTCATTTGAATTATTCAAAATTCGATCGGATTTATTCAAATTCAATTCGAATCCGAAATTGCCCAGCCTTAGTCTATCAAATCTCTAATTTTTGTATTGGATTTGTTTACAATCACATAAAATTGAAGCCACCATTTTGCTCATAGCAAACAACCAGTTGAATCCATCCCTGATGTTGTCATCTTGAGCCATTCAAGTTCAAGACATTTTCCTCTCGTTCTCTTTCTTTTTCAAGTTAAGGACAATGTAAGGATGTAATCTTGACTTTTGTGCTTTTTATGGTGACCACTGAAACCTTTGTTTGTACTCTTTCATTTAGAATGTATTATTTATGCATTCTATTAAAATTTTTATGCTATATGAAACAATTAGGGATTTATTAATTTTGAATGAAGAATAGGTATTTAGATAATGGGAAATAGATGCTCAAAAGATTATTAATGGTTTGGAAGCATGAAATTAGCAAGAAAAACATAAGAAAATGTTGTATTGCAATAAGAAAGGGTTATTGGTTTCAGGTTTTAGAGAGAGAAGATGAAGAAACGAATGAAGAAGATGAAGAATGAGCCAAACTGGCTAGCCACCTAACTTGGAGTAGCCAACCACCATATTTATGGCATGTCTTTACCTTCGAAGTGAGTAGCCACTTGGTTTTAGCAAAGTTTTAGCAGAGTTTCTACTTTCCAAGTGGCTAGATACTTAGACCAAGCAGTTAGCCATATTGTGGCGGTTAGCCGCTTCATAAATAATTATTAGACACCATTACAATCATACTTGTTTTATTTCAAGAATCTGACATAAATAATTATTCTAAGCTTATGTGCTATGAAGTTGAGTTTTGTTTACTAGCTTGAGGTGTGTTTACATATGGTACCAATTTAGATTTGTTGTTGCGTACTTGTTCATATAGAATTATAGTTGAATCACAAATAGACTTGCAAGTATTCACAGCAAATGTGTATATGTTGTTTTGCTACATGTGAAATTTGCATGCTTAATCTAGTACTTCATCTAAAGAATTAGCCTCCCTAGTTTTAAATTTTTTATTGTCGGCAGTGCTTTGTTTGGAGATTTCTATGGATTGTTAAAATTATTTCAATAGGTAGTTAGTTTATTATAGTTAATTTGTTGTCTTGGACTAAATTTTATTTGATTAATATTGAACTAAATTTTGTGGATAACTAATTACTATCTCTGCTGTTATTGATTAAATTGACAATTTGATTTATATGTTGATTGTTATTAGATTTTAACAATATAATCCAGTTATAACATAGATACTACAAATGTTACAAGTGCAAGCGCTAGTCAACGATTAAGGATACACTTTCTGTAAGTAAAAATTGATTGATTTCTTTGGAGTAAGGATCGCAATAGGTCAGGTCGGGCTCGGGCTTGGCCAAATAAATTGATTGATAAACAAATAAATTAATTTCTTTGACCATTAACTTTAACAGTGACATCATTCTTTGGATCCTTAATTTTAGTGGCTCTATGTGGAAAAACAGTATAAACAATAAATGGATTAGATTATCAAGAGCATAATTTATTTGGGAATAGATGCATGCAAGAATTGAATAAAAACACTTTCTAAACTAATACAAAAGATTTTCTCATAATTTGCTTGGAATTCTTTGCATTTTCACATGTATCATAATGCATTTCCTCAAGTTTGCCAGCTGTAATCTTCTTTTCGAACCAGCTTGTTGCATGTCAAAGTTGAATTTCTTGATGACTCGAAATGCGCGATACTCGAGTTCCATAAGTAGGTGACAAACTTTCCCACCATTACTGATTATCGCCCATGAGAATCCAAAGCGCGAAACAATATTACTTTTCAAAAATCCCATTACTACCTTCTGATTATTGGTTTTGTACGAAATTACTTCTACCCATTTTAATATATACCAATATGTATTGATGGTCAAAAGAATGAAGAAAGGGTCTGATGAAATCAATGCCCCATACATAAAATATCTTAATTACCAAGATATGATTTAATGACATCATGTCCCTTCATATAATGCTTCCCATAATCTAGCACCTGTTAAATGAAGAACAAAAAGTGTAAGTGTCTCAAAATAAAGTTGCCCAATAAAAAACTACATTGTAAAACTTTAGCAGCAATTTTCTTAGCACTAAAATGGGCTCCACAAACTTGTTCCGGCAGTATGAAAGGATTTTTTGAAAGTCACTCTCTAGGACATATCGTCTGATAATTTAATCCGCACAATTCTTAAAGAAGTAAATATCATCCAAAAGAAATTATTATTTCTGCACAAAAAAAAAAACATTTAGCTTTGTCCTACTTAGTCCAATGCTCTAGAAATGGACCTGTAACAAGATAGTTAACTATATCAATGTATCATGATAGTACTTCCACACTCATTAGTTGTTCATTTAGAAATGATTTATTCGATGGTAATGATTCTATAATTGTGTCAAAATTAAGGTGAAAGATATTTGCCACCACATTTTTATTTCTTTCTTATCTTTAAACCTAAGGTCGAATTCCTACAAAAGTAACACCCAATGATTTAGTCTGACTTTTGTATCTTTCTTTATAAGAGATATTTAAGAGCAACATGATTTATGAACATAATAATTTTACATTTTATGATATAAGATCAAAAATTTTCTAATGTAAACACTACTATTAGTATTTTTTTTTCAGTGGTTGAGCAATTGTATCATTCAATGTCATACTAGCGTAGCAAATGACATGGAAATTCAATCAACTCTTTATCTTAATATTGTTCCTATTGCATAATTATATGCATCAAACATGAGCTCAAAATGTAGGTTTTAGTTTGGGGGCTGAATGAGGGGTGATGAGGTCAACATTTGCTTTAATTTTTCAAATGCCTCAAGACACGAATCATCAAAGACAAAAGATACATCTTTAGCAAGTAGATTGCATAAAGGTCTAAAGATTTTGCTAAAATCTTCAATGAAACGATTATAAAAACCTACATGTCCAAGGAAAGATCTTACTTTTCTGACTATCGGTGGAGAAAGATTAAAAATGAGATCTTTGTCGACCTTAATACCTTTAATCAAAATGATGTGATACAAAACAATACATTTTTTTACCATAAAATGACACTTCTCCCAATTTAAGACAAAATTTTTCTCTATACATCTCTATAGAACTGACGTTAGATGATGCTAATACTATTCAAATGAATCACCAAAAAAAGAAAAGTCGTTCATAACGACTTCAAGAGAACACTTAACCATATTAGAAAAAATGTTTAATATTCCTCGTTGAAATATGGCAGGTGTATTGTATAATCCAAATGACATTCTCCTATATGCAAAAGTGCCAAAAAGTAAGTGAAAGTAGTTTTGGGCTTTTGGTGCTATGAGAATTTGGTTATATCCCGAATAACCATTTAGAAAGCAGTAAAATTCATAACTCACTAATCTATTAAGCATTTGATCAATAAATGGTAAGGGAAAATGATTTTATTGTGTGACGGATTTCAATTTCCTATTAACAATGCATACGCACGACCCTATAGTCATTGTAGTAGGTATTAATTCATTGTCAAAATTGGTAACTATTGTGACTCCTAACGTTTTGAGGACAACTTACACAAGACTGGCCTATGAACTATTAAAAATGGGGTAAATGATATTGCATCTAATAGTTTAATAATTTTAGCTCTAACAACGTTTTTTCATATTAGAGTTTAACCGATGTTGTATTTCCTAAGTAGGTTTAGCATTTTCGTCAAGACAAATATAATCCATGTAATTTACTAGGTTTATACTTTTATCTTAGCTATGGTCCATCTTAATGTCTCTTTGCGCTCTTTTAAAATACCCAACAAATTACTCTTTGGCTTATCATCATGATTACTAGCAAAGTGTTTTTTTCTCCTAAGAGTGCATATTTTAAAGTGTCAACTACGGTTTCAGCTCGAGTCTCAGCGATAATTATGATGATGGGTTGAGTTTCTTCCTTAATGGTGCCAATTGCTCTATTCTTGATTTTCATTTATTGTTATGCATGGATGGTGATGAATCAAGTAAGACATTAACCTTGTCAATCAATCTATCAACATTAAAATCTAAACCAAAGTGAGTTAAACATGTTTTTAACGAATCATCATTTAAGTTAAATGAAAAAATACAATCAACTAATTTTTCGATTAAATAAACATCAACAATTCCATTGTCTTTATTTTGGGGTTGTTTGGCAATGTTAAAGATATTCAACTCCTTAATCATATTGCCATAAGACAATTGCATAATTTTAATCCTGCATTGAATGTGTGCATCAGCAGTTGCCAAGAAAAGTTGACCTAGAATAATGAGAATATACTTCTTCTAGTCCTGCACTGGTTGAATGTCAATCACAATAGTCAATAGGAAAATAAATAGATCAATCTACGAGCTGCAACACAATTGGAGTTCAGTGTAATTCTCTTAATCCAAGTTTCATAAATATTAAGTAAAGCAAAAGATTTACACTAGCTCTTAAGTCCAATAAAGCATTCTTGATTATGTGATTTTCTATACTATGTGAGATGGTAAGGGAGCCTGAATCATTGCATTTTATCGAACTAATATTTTCTGTTAAAAAGAGCTTCTTTTAAACATGAATACTTTTCTTTTTAGTGCAAAGATCTTTAAGAAACTTGACATAAAGGGACATTTGTTTTATGGCATCAAGCAAATGGATGTTAACACATGGCTGTTTAAAGATCTCCATAATCTCACTTAGAGAATTTCTCTTCTTTGCTTTAGCTGACCTTCAAAGGAATGGGCATTAGGGCTGCTTTTTTTCCCCTTTGGTAATGAGTCCTTAGAGTTTAAAGGTTTAACTTAAGTTATTTTTTCACCAGTATCTCCACTTTGTTGTTGACTTCTTTACATTTTCATAAGGTCATGATGACTTTGACCTCTTTATGTTACTGGTGCGAACTATTACTAACTTCATGTACTCCCTTAGGATTGGATACTAGTTGGCTTGGGAATTTGCTTTTCTCAACGATCATTGCCAAGGTTAAACTAAAAAAGAAAATTGACCCACCATCTTTTCAAGGTTTGAAATCGATTAGGCCTGTGAATTTATGCTAGCTCTCGTCTAATTCCATAGCTTGTCAATGGTGTAATTTTGTTGTTCTACTATTGAGTGAGTCAAAGATTTGAAATTCTAAAGTGCCTCCTCCTATAGTTTGGTTTGTGAATAGCTTTGATTCTGATTTTACTATCTAAATGATGGCTGAGAAATTTGAGGAGCTTGATGAATTAGTTTAACTAGTGCTGGTGGAGTTGGATTTGTTCCATTTTGTTGGAATTTGTAAGATCATGAAAAGTTGAGATGCTCTCTCCATCCAGGATTGTAAGTGTTAGAGTAAATGTTGTAATTCAACTGGTTTCTCATCACATTGATGGCATTGGCTTGATCTAAATATGAATAATGGTCAAATTGATTAGAGGCATGTGGCTCTGTTGATTTGGTAGTCGTTAATGATGCTATTTGGTGAGAAAATCCTTCAACTATTGCTTTGACTTCCTTGATTTTGATCTTGATTCGCCAACGTGGACTTCATTTATTCCTTTTGATTTTTCTCACATTCCTGAATGACCAACTTCACTATTAAGAATTATCCACTTGTTGTTAGAAGAAATCCCAAATTTCTAATGCGCTTTTAGACATGAGCTCACCTCCACTTGTAGCCATTAGCCATTATTGTACATGTGGCAATAGTCCCTCCAAAAAGTATGGACCTTGTTTCCATTTCTGGTACTCGTGATGTGGACACTTCAAGAGTACCCCATTGAATCACTCTCATGCTTCCAAAAATTCTTATCCTATCTCTGAGTAAACTCTGAGATTTCTCTACAAATAGCATTGGTTTTATGCACTGAGAAATATTTATTTAAAAATTTAGTTACCATTTGTTTCCATAATGTGATACTATTACCAAGCAATATATTAAATTAAGAATGAGCTCTATCCTTTAGAGAAAATGAAAACAATCTAAGCTTAACATTTTTATCTATAAAATGTTCATATTTAAAAGTTTGGCAAATAGCATGAAATCATTCAAATGATTGTACAGGTCTTTGTTTTCTATGTCACAGAATGATAAGTGATAATTTAGCACACTAGATTTTAACTCAAAACTTCTAGCAACTACATTCGGGTATCATATGGATGAAGTGCTCAAATCAACTAAATGATTGTAGTAATATTTAAATGGCCTCTCTTATGGTGCTTATGGTTGTTGTTCCAAATCAATTTAAACTTTATTCTCAATTTTAGCCCTTAATGCAATGTGTTTATGTGTGCAAAGTATCTTTTCTAGTTCAAGGTCTACAGAATCTAGATCATATAATTGTGACATTCGATCGTGCATGCAAAGAAAAATAGAAAAAAAAAACTAAGAGGAAAAGTTACAATATTAACCTTATCACATTATTACACACTTACTATAGAAACATACTCAAAACTTGCACGCAAAGTTATTTACACAATATTTACAAAGAAAACTAACTCTAGAAATTAAAATAACTTACCTCCTCAGCAATGAGACCAAAAATTTGTTGTGCAAATTTTATTATAATCACAAGCGCACAAATCTATTATAGTATAGATCAATGAGGACGAATGTCGATCGCACGAGAATGTAGATTTAATTATGTATAAGGTTAATTTTCTAAGTTTATATGCAAATTTTCCAAGTTTAAAAAGATGGCGGGAATAAATTAAAGATGAAATAATGCAAATTGGGACTTGAGTCTCTGGATTCACAGTCTACACTTTACCATGAACTTAATATTCATTTTTAGTTCCAATTAATTTATGAAGAGGGTATTTCCACTTCTCATATTCCTCATTCTAGTAGATATGGTATCAAGTACTAATTGTGCTATGGAGAAATAATCTTCTACTAAATGTAGTGTCAAGTGCACGTTGTGTCAGGTGATAACAATCCTACTGTCGACAATGTAGTAAGATTGTCCACTAAATAACTTAAATGCGTTCTTTGTCAATATTTATTTCTCACTAATAAATATAGTGTAAAATGCTCATCGTGCTAAATGGTAATGATCATGCATTAGAGAATTGGTATACTGTGTCGAATCAAGATAAGATTATTATTATTTTTCAATGATGAGTGAAAATAATCCACATAAATTAGAGAGAGAAGGTGAATAAACTTACCAAATTATTCCCATGGATCATGTTGAGGCTTCACCTTCAACCTAAGTTTGAAATTAAATTAGCTACTCATTATTGAATTAGGACTAAAGTGATAATTTTATTAAAATACATAGAAAATATAAGACAGATATAGAACTATAAAAAATGAAGTTCAAATTTGGATTCAGAGTTGAATTAAGGAACGAGCTCGTTATTTGTAAATACAATAGATAAATTATGGCCATCGGATGAAAACAATTCGGTTGCTTAGAATTGTGCCATATGGCAAGCTCTGATTGGTCGAAACACATCATCAGGGTTGTGATTCGGTCCAATAATATGTTGCCATGACATCGGTCAATGCCACGTCAGTTGGACCCCACCTAAATATGAAAATCATAATTTTTGCCCTTTATGATCTTTCTAAGGTTTCAAGTATTCGGAGCTGAAAAATGCTATCTATTTTGCTGTACAATTTCTCGTTAATCATGAAATGACCAAAATATCCTTGAATACATAAAATACTCAATATTATAACAAAACATACAAAACCAAACTTTTAAGGATTTAAACACATAAAAGTAGAAATGCTAGTGAGACTTAGAGCATAAAATAACAATTTTATTTTTTATAAATATGCATTCTCTATCACTCAACAATGGTTGATGGCTTACAAATTTTTTCTATTTTATAATTAAAGGTAATTTAGATATATTGAATATTAAATAAGGGTAGTTTGGTCAATCCGGGAGTAGGAGTCTGACTCCCTAGGGGTTGGGAATTAGAATCTTATTCTCTAGTCCCAAATTGTTGTGGACCCTATATTATTGATTTCTATTCCCATTCACAAAATGTTAAGTAAATACTATAAATCTGATTCTAGATTTTGATTCTCTAATTCAAAAAGTAAAGACACCATAGAAAGTATTAATACAATATTATTTTGACTTTAGTTTTGACCCAAATTTTGAATAAATTAAATAATTAAATTTAAAAATAAACAACAAAAAATTTAAATTTCATCGTTTTAAATAGCCCTAACTTATGCCCTTTTTTTTCTGAGTGTTTGAAGACACTTAGAAGTTTGGAATTTGTTTGGTGTTTCTTTCAACATTCCTAACTTGATTGAAGAACCGACCGATCATCTATTCTATTTGTATTAATCACTGAACAGTTGATATCATCACCAGTATCAATACCGTCACTAAACAAATTCCTACTCACAAATGCCCTCCCTCACTACCTTCACCTAAATTCTTCATCATCGGCTCACCATCATTATTGTTGTGGCTCAGGAGTCCAAGTCATTAATCGTAGAAGAAAACCCAAATCGTAATTGTCAACCTAAACCCACACCCAAACCTAGAGCCAAATCTTCACTTTCACTCCAATTCTATTAAATTTTAATTTTCTACCAAAAATTCCAAAAAAAAGTGAAAAAAAAATTAGTTCCTTTTGAAAACATATTGTGACAAGTAAAATTTATCACAATCCTATCACAAGTTTGTATATATCATCTTTTTGTGACTCCACCTACAATGACAAACATGATAACCATCATCCACCACCTGATGACAATTTTAAACTATCACTATAGGTTATTTTTCTTGCATTATGCGAATGCTAACTTATAAGGTATTTGTTGATTCTGTGGATGAGTACATGAGAATCGGCAAAAGCACTTCAATCGAAAGTTTAAAGAAGTCGGGTAGTGATTGGAATATCTAGTAATGAATATTTGCAATTACCCAACATTAATGACATTGCTGGACTTTTAGCAAAAGGTGAATAACATAGGTTTCTAACAATGTTAGTAAGGCTTGATTGTAATAAAATAGTTGTTATTATAGCACTTCTATCTCTTCAATAAGAAGAAATGAATATAAATAAAAGAGAAAGCAACCACTCAACAATATTGAAGAGAGAAAAGCATTTACAATTTGAAGAATTTCAGTTAAAGTGTCTTTTAGAATCTTAAATGCTGATGTGAATTTTCAAATAAGAAGTGTAATCTTATTTAAAGATTATTTTGTTGATTCTGTAAAGACTGGAAGTTAGCAATTGTGCTTGGTAAAACTTAATAATTGAAAATGCATTATAGTGTACCTTAGCAGAAGATTCTTGAATTAGACCATTTCAAATAACAAGGGGTTTATACTCATTTTCCTCAATTTATTGATTATTTGTAGTTTCTAGTACAAAAATGGTATTCAATCAAACTGATTTTTCTTTTTTTATGTTTGTGTTACTATTGAAGATATTTGTTGGAAAACTTTTTATTGAAAATGTTTTTTAATTATTTTTATTTTTAAAAATATGAAAGTGATGCATTATATAGTAAAACTCTCCACATCCATAATGTTGGGACTAAGCTATTTTTACTACTATAAGAAGGTTATAGCATAATGGATGTATGAATATGCACTACATTAATATTTTTCAATTAAGAATATACAAAGTCATCTTAAAAGTTTAAACATTTGTATTCTCTTTAATGTTTTTTCTCAATGTAATTTCTGTAAAAATTATATAATAATTCAATAACAACTCTAAAAAATAAACCATTGTCCCAAGCAACTTTAGAAAAATATTTTGTTCCATCTTAAACCTTTAATGTAACATAGCATATATTTTTTACAATATAAATATAATTATTGTTATGTGGAGGTAAGTTTCTAAAGAGAAGATTTAAAAAAATTATAACTTATTTAATATAGAGTTTATTCTTATTGACAACTAGTCCAAATTAGGATCATAATTTTTTATAACTATATAGAGGTTATTCTTAAATAGAACATTATTATAGAATAGTTTTACTATATAGAAATTATATGTGGCCACAATTTTCGGACAACAATAAATACTTTATTTGTGTTATTTACCCATCGTAGTACTATATATTGATTTGATTATTTTTTTTTAAAGTCCAATTAGTAATTCATAATAATTTCAAAAAACTTATTTATTAAAAATTAAATATGTTTTATATATTCAATTAGTCTAGTATAAATTATTTATATTAGAAGAGAGTTGGGCTATCGACATTCCTCTATTTCCTCATGAAACTACTTTTTCAGTTATATTTATCTTATTTTTGAAAAAGTCATTTTTCTTTTCAAATACACTTTTAATTTTCACTTAATTTTTTTATTGTTAAAGTTCAAAGTAGTATTGTGCTATTTTTTATTTCTTTTACAATCTTATTGTTATCCTACAGACCAATTAAAAAGTTTTCTAGTGTTTATTGTTAATCATTAGCTTCAATTACATATATTTTAAATTATAATTTGAAAGCAATCTTAAGTACAAAAATATGTAATCAATAAAAAACAAAAATAGAATAATATATTATTATAAATTTGTACAATTTATTTTAGTTAAATATGAAGTAACATTTAGAGAAAAAAAATGATTGATTGTTAATGTAAGTAATTTGTTGTGAAAAATAATTTATGTGTGTTTAATTCTTATTTATCTTTAAGTATAATTTTATTCAAAATGGGGTTTTATATGGATAACTAAGGGGTGGCAATAGCTTCACCCATCAGAAAATGAATTGAAAACTATAGATTTCCATTACTTTTGAGCAAAATAACAACCAAACTCAATTGATATAAAAATATGCAGTATATTTTAATACAATCTCAATTGTTATTTGTAAAACAATTATGCAATAGGACTATTATCTGTGTGAGAGCTTGAATTATTTCATTGATTTCTTTACTAATTTATACAAGAGTACAATGGATAGCTAATTGACTAATGATAGAACAAAACTAAAGAACATATATATAATTTACAAAAATATGAAAGTTGAAAGTTGACCAAGAATATTACAATTGATTCTTACTAAAAATAAAAGATTTGTGCCAGATCTAAAGGTAGTTAATTGTGGCTTCCATATTTTTTGTTAATGGCATAGAAATAGATAGACTTTCTTTATCATGCCTCTGCAAAATGGTTGTTCCATCAAGAACACAAATCTTGGACCATAAAAAGGAGAACTGAAGGGAAGACAATGGTTTGGTCAGAACATTGATGGCGAAGAACCTAGACTCACCAATTAGATGATAAAAGATGGGCTCAATTAAACCAGAAGGCTATTGATACTATTAGGTCATGAATTGATCAAAGTGTGTACTACCATGTCGCAAAGGAATCCAGGGCTAATGTTTTTTGGAGGAAATTAGAAACAGTCTATGAGTAGCCGACATCATAGAATAAAGCCAATCTAATAAAATGGCTTGTTAATTTGAAATATAAGGAGGGGCGCAGTATAACTTAACACATTAGTGAGTTTCAGGGTTTGGTTAATCAGTTGACTACTATAAAGATTGTTTTAGATGATGAGTTACAAGTATTATTGTTGCTTAGTTCTTTACCTCATAATTGGGAGACATTAGTAGTGTCATTGAATATTTAATGCTAAATGGGAAATTAACCTTGGATATGGTTACAAATATGCTGCGAAATGAAGGATCTAGAAGAAAGAGTGTTGAAGAGGTTTCCTTTGAGTCAGATGCACTTGTTTCAAAAAGGCAAGGAAGGCAGAGTAGAAGCTATAAGGGAAATTCTCATCAGTAGGATAATTATAACTCCAAAGGAAGATTTGAGACTTAGAGAAAAAACGTTAAGTGCTTTTATTGTCAAAAAATGGGTCATCTGAAAAGGGAATGTAGAATTTGAAGAAGAGGACAGGAAAAAAAAAGTGATGGTCAGAACAATGATAAAGAAAACATTGCAACTATAGTTGATGGTGATATGGATATTGTTTATGACGAGAGCTCTGCTAATCTCACTTGTTATACCAGAGATTTAGTGATTGGTTCAGGTGCTTCGTTTTATGTTACTGCACATTGTGATTACTTCATATCCTATATTGATGGTGATTATTGCCATATTTGAATAGGAAATGAAGGGGCATCTAAAATTTTGGGCATATGAGATATTTACATAGAAACTAGAATACATTATAAGTGTTAGCATGAATATGTTAATTATATTGATTTTGATGATAACAAACTTTAAATATTTTTTTATTAAAATGTCGATGCTATTCATTAACAAACAAAAGCCATATAATCATTTCAATTGTGTTCATGAAAGTTGTTTAGTTAAATATACTTCAATTGGAAAATGATTTCTGGTGATATTTGGCTAAAAATTGTGATTCTAGAAGTAAACGGTGAACCGTTTACTTTGAAACGGTTAACAGATAAAATCCAGAGAGGGGCAATTGTTTAAGCTCTAACTGGTTAGCAGAAACAGAAAACATAAATCGTCTGGGAAGGTCATTGGAATTAAATGGTGAACCGTTTATAGAAAACGATTAACCGATAAATTTCAAACTAAAAGCTTGTATTAATCTTGCACCGTTTAACTGAAATGGATAAGGCTATTTCATTTTGTAGGTCATTGGAAATAATCGGCAAACCGTTAACTTCAAACGGCTAACTGATAATTTCTAGGATGTCATTTTATGCTAACCTTTAACCATTCAGCAAGAACGAATAAGCAGAAATTTGTTTTGCAGGTCTCTGGAAATTAACGGTGAAAAGGTAGTGACAAACGGTCAACTGTTTATTTAAAATTTGGCTCAACAGTAACTTTGACCAGTACAAATAGTTAATTGTTAATGGTTAACGGCGATCCGTTTACGGGGAGACAGTCAATAACGGTTATTTTTCAGCTCCAACTATCAATAAGATCATTCAAATTCAAACAAAGGTTGATCACAACACTATCATTGAGCTCATAACTGAGAATACAACCTTCATAAAGCTTTAAACACATTTTTACTTCATTTATTCACATATTGGATATTGATTTGTAATCGTAAGTATTGTGTGAGTAAATAACAAATTTATAATCTTTACTTTGAGTAATTTTAAGTGTTGGGATACACTTGGGTTAAGAGATTGTGGATAATCTCTTGTTGTAAAGGTTCATTAATACCTTGGAAGTCAATTGTAAGCATTTGAAGCCTTAGAGGCTTGCTTAATGAAATTCTCAAGCCCGGAAAGCTTGAAGGCGTGGACATAGGCGAGGTTAGCCGAACCACGTAAAACTCTTTGTGTTTGAATCTCTCTTTTCTTATCTTTTTATATTGTGATTAATTTATTTGTTATTGCTTTAATTTCGTTTCAAATTTGCATTGAGTTTTGTTTTAGAATTGTATAATTTTCATAAACCTAATTCACCCCCTTCTTGGGTTGTATAATTAGAATTTCAATAAGTTATTGCTTAAAGATATCAGGCATATACTAGATGTTCGCTTTAATTTAATCTTCACATGTAAGTTTGATGATGATGGTTGTACTAACCAATTTGGTAAAGGAAAATGGAAGCTCACGAAAGGCTCCCTAGGGCTAAGTAAGAGGAGAAAAATGAACATTTTGTATGTAATAGAAGCCAAGATCAAGAAAGAAGATGTGAATATGGTTGTAAAAGATTTTGACATTGAGATATAGCATGAAAGGCTTAAACACATTAGTGAGAAAATGGTTAGAAAATCTTTTCAGAAAAGGATTTCTACCCAGCTTTGCAAGTATGTCCGTCAAGACTTTTATTTATTGCTTAGTTAGAAAGACATATAGAGTATATTTTAAAATCTTTTCTCTATCGACAAGGTCACAAATTCTTAATTTGATTCACACTTATGTTTGTATGATGTAAAGTATATCAATAGGAGGTGTACTTTATTTTGTAACTTTTATTGATGATTGTTCTAGAAAAGTATGGGATTTTACTTTGAAATCTAAAGACCAGATGCTTGATGTATTTAAGTTATTCCATGCTTATATTGAAAGAGGGACATAAAGAAAATTAAAATGTGTTAGGGCAGATAATAGTGGTGAACAAAGAGGACCATTTAAGCAATATTTCAAATTCCATGAAATTAGACTTGAGAAGATTATACTAAAAGCCCTTAAGCAAAATGGTATTGTAGAAAAGATAAACAGAAAAATTGAAGAAATGATCAGGTATGTGCTTTCTGATGCCAAGCTTTTTAAATCTATTTAAGTATAGAGTATACATACTACAGTTGATTCGATTAACCTTTCTCCTTTAGCTTTATTAGATGGTGATGTATCTGACATAGTTTGGACTAAGAAAGATGTTTCTTATAAACACTTAAGAGTGTTTGGTTTTAGACTATACGTTCATTTCCTTAAAGATGAAAGGTTGAAGCTCTTCAAAAAAAAGAATGAGGTTGAAGCTCTTAAAAAAAAAAAAAGATGAGAGGTTGAAGCTTAGTGATGAAGCCAAGGATTGTATTTGTGAAGCCAGAAAGTAGTTATACTCTGTTAAACATTAATGAGGTGGCATGCTGAGCTGGCATGGGATCTTTTGGCTGTTAAATCTGTTTGTTGAGTAGAACAGCAGCTGGCTTCTTCTCTCGTGACTAAGAGGTTATAAAAGGGCAGCAAAGTATTCATGAAATGGTGGTGTGTGTGAGAGAGATTCTTGGAGTGAGATATAGAGCTTATATGAGAAGTTAATATCTCTGTAATCTCATCATATTTTGTAAACCATTCTTCATTCTAAATAAAGCCTAGAGCAGTGCTGTTTCAACCGTGGATGTAGGCTTCTTGTGGCCCAACCACGTTACATCTTCTTGCCATTATCTTTTATATTCTTGGTGTCTTTGATTGCTTTGTTTTGATCTTTAGTGAGAGTACATTTGTTCGTATGCTTTGTTTTTCTTAAAGAAGCTTGACGTGCTGGGCTAAGTTCTTAACAAACTGGTATGAGAGCCAGAAGGGCACTCTGTTCTTGATCTGGCATAATGGGCAGCACAAGATTCGATCTTGAAAAAATCAATGGAGAGAATGACTTCTATCTGTGGAGTCTTAAGATGCGAGCCATTCTGATTCAACAGGGCTTGGATAGTGCCCTCGATGATGAAGATGAATCAAAGTCCAAAAAGGAAAAGGAAAGAGGATCTTCAAGTTTGGGTGGAGACTCAAGGACTATAAACAACAAAGCTCACAGCACTATCATTCTACACTTGTCTGATGAAGTGCTGAGAGAAGTAGCCAAGGAGAAGACAGCCTCTGGTTTATGGGCTAAACTGGAAGAACTCTTCTTGAAGAAATCTTTGGCTAAAAGATTGTACATGAAGAGGAAGCTCTATACGTTTTCAATGAAGGAAGGGACAGCCATGAAAGACCACCTTGATGAGTTCAATAAACTGATACTCGATCTTGAAAACGTTAATGTCATGCTTGAAGATAAAGATAGAGCTCTTATTTTGTTGAGCTCACTGCCTAACTCCTATGAGCATTTTGTGGACACCTTACTCTATGGAAGACAGACCCTTACATTGAAGGATGTCAAGAATGCTCTCGAATCTAAAGACCTAAAGAAAAGATCAGACTTCAAGGATCAAGCTATAGGAGATGGATTGTTTGTCAAAACAAAATCAGAAAAGAAAGTAAACAAAGATAAAAAGAACAAAAATCAGAAAGAAAAAGATGACAAGAAAAAAAAGAAAAGAAAATGCTACTTCTGTCAAAGGGAAGGACATTACATCAAGGACTGTTTCGAGAAAAAGAAGCTTGAAAAGCTGCAAAAGGAGACAAATGGAAAGGCAGCAATTGCATCTGAAGATGAAGAAGATGCTGAAGGTGCTGATGTTCTCATTGCAGCAGAAAAACAACCCACAGCTGAATGGATTCTTGATTCCGGATGTTCCTTCCACATGTGCCCAAATAAAGAATTCTTCAAGACCTTCGAGAGCATAGATGGTGGGAAAGTATTGCTGGGAAACAACCTTGCTTGCAAAGTCACTGGAATAGGGACTATCAACATTCAGATGTTTGATGATAAAACCAGGGAGCTTAAACAAGTAAGGTATGTCCCTGAACTAAAAAGAAACCTGATTTCTCTTGGGATGATGGATAAAATGGGTTGTAGCATTAAGGCTGAAGATGGGAAAATTGAGGTCCTAAATCAAGGTGAAGTCATAATGAAGGGTGATAGGAGAAATAATTTGTATGTGTTAGTTGGGACAGTACCTCAACTTGGAGTAAATGCAAACATAAGTAGTGATAAAACCAAGCTCTGGCACATGAGACTTGGACACATGAGTCAAAAAGGTATGAAAGAGTTGGAGAAACAAGGTTTGTTTGGTCATGATCAGATTTCTCAAATGGAATTCTGTGAAAAGTGTGTATTTGGTAAAGCCACTAGACTTAAGTTTAACACAAGCAAGCATGAAACTAAACAGACCTTGGACTACATACATTCTGACATTTGGGGTCCCTCCCAAGTTCCATCCCATGGTGGAGCTAGATACCTTATCACCTTCATAGATGACTACTCAAGGAAGCTTTGGGTTTACATCTTGAAGCATAAGAGTGAAGCCCTAGATAAATTCAAGGAATGGACAGCTCTAATGGAGAATCAAACAGGGAAGAAAGTGAAGAGGCTCAGAACTGATAATGGGCTAGAATACTGCAATAATGAGTTTGATGAATTCTGTAAAAGGCTGGGCATTGCAAGACACAAGACAGTAAGGCATACACCTCAGCAAAATGGACTTGCTGAAAGGATGAATAGGACCTTAATTGAAAAGCATTTTTGGGCTGAAGCTGCTGTTACAGCTTCATATCTCATTAACAGAAGTCCATCATCAGCCCTGGAGTTCAAAACACCTCAGGAAGTCTGGTCTGGGAAGCCACCTGATCTCAGCAATCTGAAAGTATTTGGTTGCCCTGCCTATGCACACATTAGACAGGGCAAGCTGGAACCAAGGGCTGTGAAAGGTTACTTCATGAGGTACCCTGAGGGCATTAAAGGATACAAAATATGGAGCATAAATGGGAAACCCACCAGAACCTTTATTAGTAGGGATGTTGTTTTTGATGAGGAAGCCCTTACACAGTCAAGGGTTGAAACTAAAATAATCAATACTAGCTCTGAAGAAAAGGGAATTGTTGAACTGGAGGTGGAGTCACCAAAAGAAGCAAAACAGCATCCAAAACAAACACATTCTGAACTTAAAGGATATCAACTGGCAAGGGATAGAATAAGAAGAACCATCAAAATGCCTGAAAGATTTGGAGTTGTAGATCTTATATCTTATGCTTTGGCCGTGGCTGAAGCTGAAACAAGTGAGGAACCAGTAACCTACAAGCAAGCTATGAGAACCAAAGACAAAAGAAAGTGGGTAGCTGCCATGGAAGAAGAAATGGCCTCACTTAGAAAGAATAAGACCTGGACTTTAGTAAAGAAACCAGATAACCAAAAGCTAGTAGGCTGTAAATAGATATATAAGATAAAGGAAGGAGTCTCAGAAGCTAAACCAGCCAGGTACAAGGCCAGACTTGTAGCAAAGGGGTTCACCCAAAGAGAGGGAGTGGATTTTAATGAAGTGTTCTCCCCTGTGGTCAATAAGAGTCTTATTATCTATTGCAGCATACAATGACTTGGAGTTAGATCAAATGGACGTGAAGACTGCTTTTCTACATGGAGATCTCAGTGAGAGGATACTGATGGAACAGCCAGAAGGGTTTGTTGAAACTGGATCAGAAGACATGGCTTGCTTGCTCAATAAAAGCCTATATGGATTAAAGCAGTCACCTAGGCAATGGTATTTGAAATTCGATGAGTTTATGATCACACATGGCTACAGCAGAAGTAAATATGACAGTTGTGTGTATTCTAAGGCTCTAAACTCTGGAAATTTCATTTACCTTTTACTCTATGTGGATGACATGCTCCTGGCATGTAAACAAAGAGAAGAGCTAGAGTGGCTTAAAGGTGAACTAAGCTCAGAATTCGAAATGAAGGACTTGGGTCCAGCTACCAAAATATTGGGAATGCACATAATCAGAGATAGAGTTTCTAAAACTCTTTTCTTGTCTCAAACAGGATATGTGGAGAAAGTTCTCAGTAGATTTGGAATGAATGAATCTAAACCAGTCTTAAGTCCTTTAGGAGCTCAGTTCAGACTCTCTAAACAGGAAGAGCCAAAAGGAAAAACAGAGGTTGAACACATGAAGAATATACCATACACTAGTGTGGTTGGTTGTATTATGTATGCCATGGTCTGCACCAGACCTGATTTAGCCTATGGAATTGGAGTGCTAAGCAGATTCAT
Source organism: Citrus sinensis (assembly GCF_022201045.2). Classification (NCBI taxonomy): domain Eukaryota; kingdom Viridiplantae; phylum Streptophyta; class Magnoliopsida; order Sapindales; family Rutaceae; genus Citrus; species Citrus sinensis. The sequence goes on from NC_068563.1 coordinate 17,798,384, forward strand.
GTCAAATCCTGGAAAACATCATTGGCATGTAGCTAAGTGGATGTTGAGGTACCTAAAGGGTACAGTTGGTCTGGGTATAGTATATGGAAGAGTTGACAACAGCTCTAGTCAAATTCAAGGTTATGTTGATTTAGACTTTGCTAGTGATCTGGATAAAAAGAGATCAATCACTGGTTATATTTACACTTTGTGTGGTGGAGCAGTCATCTGGAAGGCTTTTTTACAGTCAGTAGTTGCTTTGTCAACTATTGAGGCAGAGTACATAGCACTCTCAGAAGCAGTGAAAGAAGCAATATGGTTAAAAGGGTTGGTAACTGAGTTAGGCCTGAAGCAAGGATCAGTCAATATCAGCTGTGACAGCTCTAGTGCTATCCAGTTAAGCAAGAACCCAAAAAATCACGAGAGGACAAAACATGTGGATATAAGGTTACACTTCATCAGAGATGAGATTGCTCAAGAAGTTGTAAATGTAATTAAGATTGCATCAGAATGTAACCCTGCAGACATGCTTACGAAGCCTCTGCCATCAGTCAAGTTCAAAGCTGCTTTGAATTTGATTGGCATGGTTAGTAAGTAGATCAAGTTGTGGTAGGTTGATTCAGTGACTGGAGAAAGCTTTAATAGAATAATACTAGGTGGAGATTTGTGAAGCCAGAAAGTAGTTATATTCTGTTAAACATTAATGAGGTGGCATGCTGAGCTGGCATGGGATCTTTTGGCTGTTAAATCTGTTAGTTGAGTAGAACAGCAGCTGGCTTCTTCTCTCGTGACTAAGAGGTTATAAAAGGGCAGCAAAGTATTCATGAAATGGTGGTGTGTGTGTGAGAGATTCTTGGAGTGAGATATAGAGCTTATATGAGAAGTTAATATCCCTGTAATCTCATCATATTTTGTAAACCATTCTTCATTCTAAATAAAGCCTAGAGCAGTGCTGTTTCAACCGTGGATGTAGGCTTCTTGTGGCCCAACCACGTTACATCTTCTTGCCATTATCTTTTATATTCTTGGTGTCTTTGATTGCTTTGTTTTTATCTTTAGTGAGAGTACATTTGTTCGTATGCTTTGTTTTTCTTAAAGAAGCTTGACGTGCTGGGCTAAGTTCTTAACAGTATTTTTTTAGGCTATGGACATGAAGAATTTGGGTACATGTTATAGGATCCAGTGGCAAGGAAATTTATCAGAACTACCGATGTTGTGCTTCTTGAAGATCAGATAGTTGGTGATGCAGAGAAAAGTGATGAGCCTCGGTCATCTTCAGAAAAGATTCATATTATTCCAACTTCGGTTTCTGTACCTGTTGTTTATGATGATTATGAGGGAGAGGAAGAGGACAATAATGATGGTACAGCAGAACTAGTTAAGCAAGCACTTCCAAAACCACATGCACCACCAATTGAGCCATAATTAACGAGATCCATTAGAGAGCGATAACTTTCCACTAGATATCTTTCACATGAGTATGTGATGCTTACAGATAGAGAGGAGCCAGAATATTTTGAAAGAGTTATATATGATCAGCATAAAAATGAGTGGGTTAAAACCATACATAAGAAGATAAAATCCTTGAATGAGAGTTATATTTATGACTTAGTAAAATCCTTCAATCTCCAAGGAAATAGGGTACTAAAGAATAAGCAGGTTTAGAAGTTGAAGACTGAAGACAACTCACAATAATAGTACAAGGCTAGATTGGTTGTCAAGAGTTTTGGTCGGACGAAAGGTGTTGATTTTGAAGAAATATTTTCTCTTATGGTGAAGATATCATCTATCTGAGTTGTTATGGGATTAGAAACTAGCTTGAATTTGGAGATTGAATAGCTTGATGTAAAGATAGCTTTTAACTAACTTGATTTGAAGAAAAAGTTCGTATGGACTGAAACAAGCACCAAGACAGTGGTATAAGAAATTTGATTCTTCAGCTTTTGAGGTATGCTTAAGTTTTGGACATTGCTTTGTTGTATGCCCCCATTTTATCACAAAATTGGCATTTGACTTTGAAGTAGTATTTGCCATTGTAATTCCTTTTATGAGAATTGTTGGAATGTTAAGGTTGTCCGTAGTTGCCACAATACTGCTATAGATCATTGTTCTCATAGTTTTTGCCATTTTTGGGACCTTTTTTTTTTTTTTTGCTATAGTTAGTTGTGACATGGGAGCAATTACTCGCTATAGACTCTCATTTCAGATAATCCTTAAATTCCACTAGTTTATTATGGAGACTCCTAAACGGAATGGGTTGTTCTCGTGCATGAATGGATGTTGAGATTTCCTTAAAGTTGAAATTAAAACCATTTAGGCAATGGAGAATAATATCATCTTCTTCAAGTGGAGCACCAATCAATGCCAATTGATTAGCAGTGCTCTTGATGGTTTGAAGAAATTCAAACACAATTTTGGTACCTTGATAAGACAAAAAGAGTTTCTCTTTCAAAGCCATGATCTGTGGTCTCAACATATTGGCATAAAAGCAACCAAGTTTTTCCCTAGCTTCTCTTGCACTTGAGAAAGAAGCAATATTGAATCCAATGAAGGTAATTATGACTTGTGGGTGGTGGGCAAGGCAGTGTGCCATCTAAATATCCTATCAAGTTATAAGCAAGGAGAAGGGAGTTAAACTAAGTGTGCCAAGAAGGATAATTTTTGGGTGTTACTTTCAAGGAAAGTTGGGCTACGACATTGATGGAGATGGGTGAGCTTTATTAGTGGTAATAGATGGAGAGATGGTTTGGTTACTTTTAGTAATTTCGTCGACCATAGGAACGGATCATGGTTTCTTATTAGCGAGACAAGCCCTCTGATACCATAAAACAATTGTGCAATGAGACTATTATGTGTTTGAGAGCTTGAATTATTTTGTTGATTTCTTCACTAATTTATACAAGAGTACAATAAGAATATTGCAAAAATTATATATATGTTCCTTTGGAATCAATCGCTCATTCTCCATTTTTAAATTAAAGTGGGACCTATTATTCCAATTCTGATTGCTAACTTTATTTTGTAAAGTAAACACTATAAATAATTTTAATTTCAAATTCTTATTTCCCAAACCGAGAAGTAAACGTACCATAAATAAATGTATTTCATTTGAGAACAATTGTTAAAAAAACAAAACAAAGGGTCTCAATGACTATTTTTAAAAATAAAGGATCTTAATGACAATTTCATTAAATTATATGAGCGTTGGTGTCGTTTTCACTGATCTTAACGACAACAGAAAAACTAAATACAAGACAATTTTAAATATCAAAAAAGTAAACGCATTGACGCATTGACTTGGGGGGCCATGGCCATCTACTTCAACTGCCTTGCATTGATGTGTCAATCTCTCTCATAATGTTAAAACTGGAACATCGAGAGAGATATAAACAGATCTACTTGTGTTTGTAGATGGGGTAAGGACAATTGAGATCACTGAAAAATAAATAAATAAAAGGGATGGAATTCAAAGACTCTGATAAAGGTAAACAACAATTGCAAGAGAATGGAGAACAAACCAATGAAATTGAGAGAAGCAAAATTGGTATCATCAGAGCTCTTCTTGAAAGAGAAGATCCATCTGCCAAGGTTTTTTTCTTTTTTCTTTCTTTGTGTTTTAAATCAAAATGGGTATTGAATTATGATATAAATTTACCATATTTGCTGGGTTTTTAATTCTTTAATGTGAATATTACATCTCTTTCCATGCCATGATTGATGGATATTATGCTGATTGTTAATAGCACTCAACTTTTGACTTTTAGATTTAACTGACATCAAAATTTGATGGGTTTCTTCTTCTGAGATGGGATGACTCCTGTCCATGCCATGATTGATGGATATTATGCTGATTGTTAATAGCACTCAACTTTTGACTTTTAGATTTAACTGACATCAAAATTTGATGGGTTTCTTCTTCTGAGATGGGATGACTCCTGTCCTTGTGAACTGCTTAATTTAAGTGAACAAATATATGCCTTTTTTTTTTTTTTTTTTGAAAAGAAAGTACGCCTTTCATTACTCAAGAAGCGAGTAAACACAGAACATCAGCTGGAATTTCATCCAGCCATACAAATGAGTCAAGTTTCCTTAAAGCTAACTTGGCCATAGAGTGAGCTACTATGTTACAACTTCTAGGTACATGTTGAGCTTTGAAATTTTGAAAACTCTTCTTGGTTTCCAAAATGTCGAAGATCACCCAAAAAGTTTCAGTCAGTGTGCCCATCTTATTGTTGATTAGCTCTATAACTCCTTCGAGACTGACTCTAAGTCCACAGAGACTGCTTCAGCCTTGAGAGCCACCTGCAATCCCCACAGAGACTGATTGTTAATAGCACTTTAATGTGAATATTACATCTCTTTCCATGCCATGATTGATGGATATTATGCTGATTGTTAATAGCACTCAACTTTTGACTTTTAGATTTAACTGACATCAAAATTTGATGGGTTTCTTCTTCTGAGATGGGATGACTCCTGTCCTTGTGAACTGCTTAATTTAAGTGAACAAATATATGCCTTTTTTTTTTTTTTTTTGAAAAGAAAGTACGCCTTTCATTACTCAAGAAGCGAGTAAACACAGAACATCAGCTGGAATTTCATCCAGCCATACAAATGAGTCAAGTTTCCTTAAAGCTAACTTGGCCATAGAGTGAGCTACTATGTTACAACTTCTAGGTACATGTTGAGCTTTGAAATTTTGAAAACTCTTCTTGGTTTCCAAAATGTCGAAGATCACCCAAAAAGTTTCAGTCAGTGTGCCCATCTTATTGTTGATTAGCTCTATAACTCCTTCGAGACTGACTCTAAGTCCACAGAGACTGCTTCAGCCTTGAGAGCCACCTGCAATCCCCACAGAGTAGCACTTGCTTCCGCCCTCTCCACATTCCCATCATTTTTCTCAGTTTTGACAGCAGCAGCAATGACTTCTCCCCTGGAGTTTCTGATTACAACTCCCAGCCCAGCTAACATATTTTCCTTATCCATTGCAGCATCCACATTAATTTTCACCCATCCCTCTCCTGGTGGACACCACTGCTGATGTTTTGTAATAGCCTTCTCCGCACAAAAATTCAACTCTGGTGTTCTAATTCTTTTAATAGAATCAGCCACAGAAAATGCTCTGGCTACCAACCTCACTGGATCCTCATTGATTCCTTCAAACAACATTTTGTTTCTGGCATTCCATATCACCCAAAGAAGAGAAGCAACTAATTCACCACTTAAATCCCTTTGCTGCTGGTGCAAAGATTGGATAATGCTGATTACATCCGAAGACATTTCTCTTTGAACTGGCTTACCAAAAGGGGAATTTTGCCAAACTTTCCTTGCTATCTTGCAATCCAAAAGAGCATGAGCGATACTCTCTATTTGGTTTCTGCATATTTGGCATGTTGCCTCCTGCACCACCTTTTTCTTCCATAGATTTTCAGCAGTGGGTAGCAGATCCTTAGCTGCTCTCCATAGGAAGATTTTTACTTTCTCAGGGACTGCCATCTTCCAAATAGAGTTCCAATGGCTTGAATGAGAATTTGAGCAGCTCGGCAAATCCGGGTGTTTTTGTTTTAGAGCTACCTGATAGCCACTCTTCACTAAATACTGCCCTCTTTGATCATAATGCCAAATCAGCTTATCATCATTTTGTTTTCTTGGTAGAGGAATTTGCACAATTGCATCAGCATCCTCCTTGCCAAAATGTTGGTATATTAATTCCTCCTTCCACTGGTTGTCTCCATTAATTAGCTCAGCAACAAGAGTTCCTTTCGGCAAGCTCGGAGGAGTTGTTGGTTTAAAAGTCGTAGGTCTAGGAATCCAGCTGCTCTCAAAGACAGTCAGCTGCTGTCCATTACCTACTCTCCATCTACAGCCCTTTACCAGCACTTCTCTTCCCCATATAATGCTTCTCCAGATGTAGGAAGGCTTTGATCCCAAATTAGCCTCCATAAAGTTTGAGTACTTAAAATACCTGGCTTTCAAGATTTTGGCCACTAAAGAATCAGGAGCTTGCATAATTCTCCAACCTTGCTTGGCAACAAGGGCTTGGTTGAAACATGACAGATCTTTGAAGCCCAAACCTCCTCTAATTTTTGCTTGACTCAGATTTTCCCACATTGTCCAGTGGATGTTTCTTTTTTCCTCTGTTGAGCCCCACCAGAACTTTGCTATAGCCCTCTACAAATCATCGCATACCCCCAATGGGATTTTGAAAACACTCATGGCATAACTTGGGATAGATTGAGCCACAGCTTTAATGAGTATCTCCTTTCCGCCAGCTAGAAATCGTGCTTAAAACCTTGAGCTTTAACTCATTGAAGAAGCTCTTCGTCCTTCTCCCTATCGTTGATGGTAGGCCAAGGTACTTTTTATGCTTGGAAACAACCTTAAGCTGAAAAATCTGCCGTATAGCTGCTGCATACTCCAGCTTTGTACCACTGCTAAAAAACATTGATGATTTCGCCAGGTTGACGATCTGTCTAGAGGCTCTCTCATAACATCCAAAGAGCTTTTTTAAGTTCGTGCAGTCTTCCACAGTAGCTCTAGTGAAAATTAGGCTGTCATCCGCAAATAAAAGATGAGAAATAGATAGGTTTCTCCCAAACTGGAGGCCATGAATAAGCTTTTGATGCTCCGCCTGTCTGATACGGTTTGAGAACACTTCAGCACACATAATAAAGACAAATATATGCCTAGATGGCTTAATACTAACAAATTTTTTTTAGTATCTAATGCTTGATGATGGGTTACTGTGGGAACTGCAAAATGCTTGCAAGTGTGTCTCTATCTCATCTTTTGAGTTGAGATAGAGATACATTTTTATTATTTTTTCTAGCTTGATATTCTCTAATCTGCTTGTATTTGTAATTAGAATTACTTTGCTTCTAAAAATAATGCAACCCCGATCCCTGTTTACTTTAATGGTTGTGTATGCATTTGGTCTTCTCATTTGTGTTGCGGGTTTCTATGTTTTACTTTTGTGTATAGGAAGTTGATGATTTGATGATCCGGAGATTTCTGCGGGCACGTGATCTGGATATAGAGAAGGCTTCTGCCATGTTACTCAAGTACCTAAGCTGGAGGCGAGATTTTGTCCCTAATGGCCTAATCTCAGAATCAGAGATTCAGAATCATCTTGCTAAGAACATATTGAACATGCAAGGTTTTGATAAGAAGGGACGTCCTATACTTGTTGCCTTTGCTAGCAGACACAAGCCCTCTGATGGAACTCTTGAGGATTTTAAGCGTATGTTACAAGTCAACACTTAAACTAAACGAGCTTAGATTTGAATTAGAAATGAAACAATTCTGCATTACTCCTTTTTGGTCATCTTTCCATAGAACTTCGCAGTTAAATTTAATATACTTTTTTCAATTTAACCAACATCTGATATTCTTGACCTTTTTTTTTTTTTTTTTTTTGCAGGTTTTGTAGTCTACTGTCTGGATAAAATATGTGCCAAGTTATTCATTCTCCATTAAACATCTACTCCTGGAATGCCTTATTTTGTATTATTGATGTTTAATATCGTTAGAATAGAGGACATCAATTTTTTATGTTAGTATGATATGAACTAATATCACAACATAAGATGAATGACATTTGAGCAACCTGAATCTATCTCCTAGAAGTCAGCCTCTGAAACAATAATCACAGTTGCTATTGGTTCTTGTGTTTTACGACCTAGATGATTATGTAACCTTTATAATACTTCCTAGGTCATTGATAACCTACAAATATTCCTTTTAGTATCCTCCTTTACTTTATAAAGCAAGGTCAATTTTATTTTTTAATTGTTGATTCAACTTAGCTGATAAAATAAGCTTACATGACATTTTACTTGGGTGTGTCAGAATGCCAAAGGGGCATGAAAAGTTTGTGTACATTGGGGATCTTCAAGGATGGGGATACTCCTGCAGTGACATTCGGGCATATTTAGCCTGCCTATCAATCTTGCAGGTTTGATTTTCTACCACTCTGAAGTTCTTCAGAAATAATCTCAATTTACTATTTCTTAACAAGAGAAAAAAATAAGTCACTTAATTTGAAGACTAATTAATTGGAAAAATTCATTTTCTTTTGGCAGAAATTATGTGCATGGTAAATTCATTCAGGCAACAATAACTGAAATTTATCAGTAGCAGTTTTCTCGCAGAAAATATTCTTGTACCAGAAAAGCTTATAACAGTAATTCGATCATTCTAATGACAGGATTGCTTCCCAGAGAGGCTAGGCAAATTATATATAGTCCATGCGCCTAAACTCTTCATGACTGTGTGGAAGGTTGTGTACCCGTATATTGATGACAATACCAAAAAGAAGGTAAAGTATGCAGTGCCTTCTTGGCAAGAATCACATATTCGTGCATGAAATCAAACCATGAATTATTAAAATACTAATGCAAGATCCACCATAGAATTTAATATTGGCCACAATGGTTTATTGATTCCTTAGGATGGCTGAGAGGTACGGATGAAATTGTCAGTGTTGTTGATAAGGCTTGTGTGTTTTGACATGAGATATTCACCCTTATCTAACTCCATTTGCAATGTTGCCAAATTTTTGCAGATAGTGTTTGTTGAGAACAAAAACTTGACATCAACTCTGCTTGATGAAATTGATAAGAGCCAGCTTCCGGATATATATGGTGGTAAACTTCCGTTAGTTCCCATTCAAGACTGTTAACCTGTTGTGCTGTGAGGTGTTTGTAAGTTAAAGCTCTTACATTGAGAGCTAGATGTAGCATGAAAATTCAAGAATCTGTATTAATTTTCGTTCGAATAATTCGTTTGTATGGCTACCGTAGAACTAGACATTGCAATTCAAATAAGCATTTTGTTCCACCATGAGCGCTATGACGGCTTGAAGTGCAAACCGACACTGATGTTTGCTTATTAACTTGGCAAGTACAAATGTAATCCCACTCTTTCCCTTGGCATTTGCATTCAAAATAGAAAGTAATCCTCTCTCATCCTCTCCACATGAATCAAAAGTCTAGATACGCCAATTTTTTTTTTCCTTCAATATCTTTTTGAAAATATGATCTACTCTCTGGAATCAACTCGAATGCCTCTTGTAGCTGGTTAGTATGGAGTAGTTGATTAACACACAAATTAAGCGATTGAAGGACGGTCATGAAACAGTGAAATCAAGTTCCATTTCCATCATACTCCATTAAAAATCCCCCGTTAAGTGAGTAGAAGCATGATGATTTGGCTCCACTTGTCTCGTATCGATGCCATTTGAGCTTCATTTAATCAATAGGATTAGCCGAAGTATAAAAACAGATGCAACAATAAACATAGATCGTTTACAAATTAAAAAGATGTGGCAGATGCACCAGACTTGAACATGCACCCAATAATCCTAATCCTAAAAAGAAATAAGGAAAAAGGAGCAATACAGTAATGCAGGGGGAAGAGTATATTAAGAAGCAACTCAATGAGGCTGCAGTCTATCAACATTTTTACATGGAGAATTTCTACGGCTGAAACATCATCTTTCATAAACTTAGATTATTTAACAAAATTTAAGAACCATTCAAGGTGAAAGTGCTCAACAAATTTCCAGTTGCATTATTCTCAACTTCAGAATTGCTTTATATGTAAAGCATAGCTGAATAGCTTAAAGCAAAACAAAATCAATTTGTGGAATCAAATTTTCCTTTGGTGGAAGAGAGGGGGAAAATAAAAAAAAAAAAAGGAAACTATTACAACACTCATTCAAAAGGAACTGCTCCAAAAAGATATCCACTATCAATGATCACCCAATCAGTAACTTGTTCTCGTCCAAGAAATTGTACATGGGTACCTCTAGATTGAATGGTGCTGGCCCCTTGCGGATCCTGCCAGATATGTCATAGTGCGAACCATGGCAGGGGCAGAACCAACCTCCAAAGTCACCAGCATTTGGTAAAGGAATGCACCCCAAATGTGTGCACACACCAACAACGACAAGCCATTCTGGATTCTTAACCCTGACAGAATCTTCCTGTGGGTCCCGGAGTGACGCTACATCAACACTGTTAGCCAACTGAATATCCTCTTCAGTCCGACGCCTGATGAAAACTGGCTTCCCACGCCACTTGACTGTAACAGTAGTCCCGGGTTCAATGCTGGATAGGTCAACCTCAAGGGAGGCAAGGGCAAGGACATCTTTGCTCGCAGACATGCTAAGAACAAACTTGAGGATCAAAAGACGAATTAAGGAGGCATACACAAACCTGCCACCTGTCAAGATAAAATAAGCAAATGCACGCTTGCTGGCGTCACCAGGTGGATAACGCTCATGATTGTGCTCATCATAGACAATTTTTGAAGTTGGGTTCTTCACAGCTGCCACAGTAGCTGGAAGGTCTGAGATCAGACCCAAATCACGTCCTAGACTGAGGGCTTCAGCAGACAAACCTGGAACAGTTTACAAATATCAAAAAGCAGCTCTCACACACATCAAGTCTCAATCAAAGAAATATACAATAAAAACATAAAACAGAAATTAAGTTAATCCCCTCATCCTAATCATAGCATCCAGCCCGAAACGTATCTCTCTTTCTTATTCTTTCTCCCCTCTTCAAAAGAAAGACAGATGTATTACTCAGTATGTAAACCATAAAAGAGACTACAATAACTATAGAAGCACAAAAATCTCCTCCCTATTAGGCCATTTACACACCCAATTGTGAAGTAGAATGGACGCATAAGAATGGAAGCCTAAAACCATACTGTGTCACAAGTATAAAAAGTATCCCCCTGTGTTGTCCTCAAATATCCTTTTGTTTCTATCAAACCACACAACCCAATAAATAGCCATAACAACAAGCTCATAACACTGCAACCATCCTCCTTTAAATGAAAAGGAAAGTCCAAAAGCAAGGACCAGCACGATGAAGGGGCTGCCAAACTAATATGGAAGGCTGAAAACAGCATAGCTACAAAAAGCTTGGAGAAGAGCAGTGCAAGAACAGGTGGTCTATAGTCTAGCAACTATGCTGCACATGACGCACCTGTTGGAGATAAATACACAGTAGTTTTCCTTTGAACAATAATATTACTTGCATTAAGTTTACCAGGTCAGTAGCTTCACTTTAGCAGGAACAATAGCTTTCCCAATAGAGATCAAGGGTCAAAGAAAGCGATGCTGGAACCATCAATAAGGCTGCTGAAGAAAGACTTGCAAGAGAATTTTCCCGATTTTTCAAGAGCCTACGAACTTTTATCTTCTTTCAATTCATTGAGAATAGGACCATTTGACGACAACAAAAGGTCAGTGCATTAGACAACCGACGAAACAAAAGAAAAATTTCTACACCTACCCAAAACCTAATCTCTTTCCAGGAACCAGCCATCAGTCCAAAATTACTCAAGAATACTGTAATTCCTTGAGAAATACATTTCCAAGGATATAAACAAGACCCTCAAAATGATTATCTTAGGTTACAAAGTGGCAGAATAATCCCTGGCATAATCTTGGAGCATTCAATTTAATCCATCAAAAGAAGCCAAAACATCATGTAAACACCTTCAAAATATTTGTTCTCTGTCGACCAAAAAAATAAATAAATAAATCACTAGTGCCACTGAATCAAGCAATCACTATAACGAGTTTATAAAACTGCCCCGTCTTAATCTGTAAAACTTTCGGGAAAAAAAATGATCTTTTCACATTTTTCAAATAACAAACCTCTGATGAGATGCGGAATGTGGGAAGTGAAAGAGAAAGGAAGCGGGGAATTGACGGATCTGGAGAGAGATTGAGCGGCAGCGGCAGCGTCGCAGCCGCCGTCATTAAGATAGTTCCCAGATAGGAAGGCGGAGGTTGTCTGCTGCAAGTTCCAGCGTAAGGATGAGAGTCTCCTCCCCGACACTCTCAACATCTTCCTTTACTTTCTGGACGTCAATAACGGTACTGCTAGGGCTTCATAAACACTCAATTTCAATTTGGTTTCTGTTTCTTTCTTTCTTTCCTATTACAGGGATTTGTCCGTGGCATACCCCAAAAATAGGATATTTATCTAAAATCACCCCATACTCAAATATTTTTCATATATGTCTTTTCTAATATGCAGTTACGAAATTAGCCTAATGAAAAACTTAAATCAACCAAACTACTCACAACCAGTCATGTAACAAAACCTCCAATTCTCTCTCACGACCACCGTCTCCTTCAGCCCGTTCTTCTGGATTTACTTTAGGGGTTGAACCTTTAACTCAATATACTAAGCATGTTGCTCCTACTACATCAATAGTTCCTTCTTCGAAGAAGCTGTCAGCTCCTGTAACAAAATTAAATTTTACTGATCTCCGTAAAAAAATCATATCACTGCTTGAGGAATACTTCAGTGTTCGAATTCTTGATGAAGCACTGCAATACATTGAGGAACTAAGAGCCCCAATTACCTGCTCCTCCAATTTAGATGCAGATTAGTGACGGTGGTATTGTTGCTGGCATTGCGGATTCTGTTGTTTTTTTAGACCATTGATATAAATATCTATAAAGATCACTAGAACACACTTCAATAATCATTCTCGCTCTAGCAAAATCTCCGTAGACTCCACAAATTCAAATGTAGTCATGGTGTTTCCGTACATGAAAGCTGTCGTCGGTACGACATATCAATTCATTTTATCGTTCTTTATTTTTCTTCTTGTATTCTTCTCTTTCTTTACTAACCTTAAGCGTATTGAAGTTGCAATCAATTTGTTCTTCGCTTTCTTTTTCTTTCGCCCTTCAGATTCTTTGCGATTGATATATTCTACAAGGCTTTGATGTTATATTTTCTATTTCATTGAGTTTATTTGCCCTTTTTTTTTCTTTTTCAATTGTCAAGCAATTTTGGTATATAAGTAAATTTTAGCGTTTTTACATTATGATTATGTTGTTTCTTTTGTTTAAAAGTGGGTGATTAAAGAATATTCCTTCTACTTATAATGAGGAATAGGATTTGAATTTATTTATTTGTAACCCAAAATGACACAGAAATAGAATTGGGATTCAAGATTTCATTTCTTGATCATTTATTTTTTCAGTAATAATTGCTCAAGAAGCAAGGGGATTAGTCATGGCAAACTGAAATTTTTTAGCCCAGTAATGTTGTTGTCCTTGTTTGTACTGTTGCCCACCTGTGGATTTGTTTTTATTATTATCATTATAACTATTATTTTTTTCTTTAGTTTCTGTTTTGGTAACTGAATTTTTGTGACAATTTGGATGTAGGTTGCTGGATAGTGTAGTAGACTATTTTTTGTCTTTGAATACCTAAACCTTGATCTGCATTCAATCATCACTAAATAGAAGACAACTTTGAATTCACTCATTCTGAGGTGAGTAATAATGAGAGTTTTATTCTATGCAGTACTTCTTGGCTTACTATAATAATTTGAATGAGTATAATGTATACTTTATAGGGGTCATCAAAATTTGTTTTCTTTGGTAGGTAATGCAAAGAGGAATCTTCAACTCAACTCCACTAATTGTTTCCTCTAGAAAATAATCAACATCATCATCATTCATAATTGGGATGGACGGCATTGGATCGAATGTTTTGAGCTTGAACTTCATTTCAATGTCAAATTCAAAAATATCAATACAAATAACCCAAGATACTCTTTCTATCAATTGTGTACATTGTCGAACGGGGCACCATAATCCCTCTTGCCTCCATACCATTAAATCTATAATGGCCATTTTGCTCAATCCATTCACCATAAAACATAATAGGCACACATACTAAAGTCATTTCCTACAATAATACAATACTTGATTATACAACAAATGCACAAACAAAAACAAAATCAAACAAGGTATATAACGAAATGTGGAACTGTCTGCCTATTTACACGACTGACGTCGTGTAATTACTAGTTTACACGACAATAGTTGTGTAACTTGCTAAAATACACAACAATAGTCTTGTAAACAGTCCGATGATATATTTAGTAAAAAAAAATTGTAATCTTTGTACTAACAGAATGCTAGGTGTCATAACAGCTACTATATCTTTCAAACTTGCACGATTGATATTGTGTAAATTCATACATACATGACAGAGGTTGTGTAAGTTACAAAAATACATGACTTAGTAAATAGTCAGAGGACATATTTCTTCTTTAAAAAAATATTTTGCTTGCACTGATAAAATGTAGGATCTCATAACAATTGAAACATTTTACATATATACACAATTATAGTATGTAAGTTTATATGTACAAGATAGTAGTTGTGTAACTTATTAAAACACACGACTATAGTCCAGTAATAGTAAAAGGATATATATAGTGAAAAAAATATATTTTTTGCACCAATGGAATGATAAAGTGTCATAATAATTGGAATCTTTTGCACATTTTCACGACTACAGTCGTGTAAATCCATACATACACGACTGTTGTCGTGTATGTCGGGTGCAAAAAAAAAATTTGGCAACAACTTCAAGTTTTAACGAATGTAGTTATAAAATCCATCAAATAATAGTCATATGATACAAATGTAATAAAAATATGAGTTGCTTTATTGTTTATCACAAATCAAACAAAACCCTAAAAATAATATAATGTCAACCAAATGAATAAATAACACAAAATAAAAAAAAGTTTATAATACCTTATTCATGGGATGAATAATGCACCTAGCTGCAAACTAAAATCTTAGTACATTAGCTATTTGTGAGTGATTTTGAGTGTGGAATAAGTTTTTGTTGTGTGGAGTTAAAAAGAGTGAGAAGTCAAGAGTGTTAGAGGTGAGTTGTGTGTGTTTTATATTTTTCTTTAGGGATATTTTAGACAATGTACCACATAAAAAGGTATATCTAGATAATTTTCAAGCATGAGGTATATTTAACTAAATACTCTATTTTTAAGGCATCTTTAATTGAAAACTCCTTCCTATTCTTCTCTGTTAATTTAATTGGAGTCGTCAACGTAAGGTGGCTCAAAAAGATAGTAATTAAATAATAATTGTTGAGAATTCGCTTTGGGGATGAATTCATAAGATAACTAATAAATAAAGTAATTCTGAAAATAATAAAGAGGGAGAGGGAGCTGGATAACATTACCATAAAGAAAGAGTAATTGAATAATCAGACTTGCTTCGGGTTTGGTAAAATCCAACAGAAACTACGTGTGGCAAAAAAGTCCGGGCTGGCCCAGGCCCGGCCAAGCCCAGCCCAGCCCACAAGGGTGGGTCTGGATATGGGCCCAAAAATTACAAAGCCCACAAATGTTGGGCCTAGACAAGGGCTTAGCAAAAAAGCCCAGACTTGGCCCAGGCTTTCTAAATTTATGAATTAATTTAAATAAAAAAGAAAAAACTCAAAATATTAAATTAGTTTAATTTTTTATATTAGTATTTATTATTTTATTAGGTTGTATTACTAATATTTTATGTATTGGACTATTATTCTATTTATATATTAGATGATTATCTTTAATTTAAATTTTTTTCTTAATTTAAAAAATATTTTATAATTAATTTAAAAAGCCCCAACCCGGCCCGAGTTCGGCCCGTCCAAGTTTGGACAGGCTTGGACGGGTTTTTGAAGGGCCTGGACTTCGTTTGAATGATGTGGGCATGGGCCTGGGCTTTGAAAAGCCCGGCCCAAGCCCGCAAATTGCCATCCCTAACAGAAACTGAACAAAATCTGGTTCGGTTTTTTTTAGTTATGATTTAATTTTTTTAAAAAATTGAATATAAAAAAACTGAACTAATATTATTATTTGGATCTCTATTTTTTATAAAATTATGATACGACTCAATCTTAGGAAATATTTACACATAAATTTTAATATAGTCTAATATTTTTTGTAAAATTTTTAAAAGGAAAGTTAAGAGGTAAGTTGTTATTATGATCCATATATTTTGATAAATTATATTGTGATACAGAAACTTATTTTATTTTATTTTTATTTTGGGCCAAAAGCTTTTATAACTTTTATATTAGAAACAGTGATGATGATTATGAAAATGCTTTGTTTTAGTCCAAAATCCTTGTAATTTTTTTTTTTTTGCGAATACATATTTGTAAATTATTTTATTTGTGTTGACTACACATTTATTATAGTAGGCCTTATATGCAAGTTAAGATGAACTAAAAAATTGATTTATTAATTCGAACCATTAAGTGAATTGTAATAAAAAAATCAAAACCGAACCAAAAAATCGATACAGAACTTAAACGAACTATCAATTCTGATCCAGATTTTATTTTCCTTAAAAACTAAACGGATTTTTTTAATTTAAGACATAAACCGAACCGAAATCAAAAGTTTATCCCAAAAATGAACCGAACCAAACCTTGCTTCAATTATCGCCGGAGAGGGTTCTAGACTTTTATTGCCCCATAGAATTCAAGTCTCAACAATTTTGGTTTCATTATTATTATTTTCATTATTCTTTTGGTACCTTCTTTGACTCTAATGGAGTTTTCTTTAAAAGAAAAAAAAAATCTATAGACAACTTAAAAAAAATGGTGTCAGAATGTAATTTATTAAAATTGATAAAATATTAAATAAAAATAAATTTTAAAATAAACATGTATATATAATATTTCGATTGTGTATATATAATAATTAATAATTAAAATAAATATTTTTATTTTATTTTTTATCTCAATATAATTGATAAATAATAATAATCTCATTTTATTTCTTAATTAAATAAGAATAATTTTAGGATTTTATAATATATATGAGAATATATATGAAATTGTATTGTGTATAAAATCAATTTTCAATATGAAATTTTAAAAAATTACTCATCCTTTACTTTTTAAAATCTTTTGTAGAATAATGTAATTTTAAAAAAAGATATTTAAAAAATTACTAAAATAATAAAAAATAATTTTTAATTTTTTAAAATCACTTTTAAATCTCTTAAAACAATCTCAAACAGCCTCAGATAATTGAAACTAATGTATATAAAGTTGGCCTCACAGTCAAGGATGAAAATGGGGTGAAGTGACGTGGGGGAGAAGAGCCCTACCCCATTCCCCACTTCATTAAAAATTTCGCTCTCATTCCCCACCTCATTCCCCAAGAAAAACTAGTGGGATAGGGATAGGGGTAATACTCGTGTAGGGAATAACTTACCTATACGTGGCTCATTCCTCATTTATTTATTTTATAGTAGATACGGGTATATAGTTTCAATAAACTAAAAATTAAAAACTTAAATAAACTCAATCATATTATAAAGTATTTGAATTAGTAAAAATATCTCCAAAAGTTTGAAATAATATTTTAAAATGATATCAAAACTGTAAAATATTTGAAGAGAACAACACCTTAAAAAAAAAGGAAACATAGTAATATTATTATTTAAATTAGGTTAAAATAAAACAATTTATTAACCAATATTGTAATTGAAAAAATTAAAATTAAATTTTTTTTTTGTATAATAGGAATCGGGGTGGTGAATATAGAACCAAATCTCACCCCGTTAACTACATTAGGATTATTTATCCCTTATTTCTCACCTCATTTCCTGAAGATTACTTAAAATTTATCCCATTTAGAGTGAAACCCTAGGACTTCAAACTGACGTAAGATTAAATAATATGATTCAATTAAGTCTGACTATTATTATCAAGGTGGTCAGAAAACTATGGACTTTCTAGAGAAGGACAAAAGGGTCGTTAGAAGTAAAAACTTACAACTAATTTACTCTGTTAAAATGCTACGGCAAAAACTGGCAATTGAAAAGACATAACACAAATGAAGAAAAAACATAAACAATAGTAGACTAGTAGCGGAAGAATGATTATGTGCCCAAAGTGTAACATAACTAGTGAGATCATTGTTTTCAACAGATTTTGGGGTAGGAAAAGCCAAACATATCTAAAACAATGAATTTGTATTTTTGGGGGAGATGGGGTACCTCACTGGTTTGTTGTGTGCGGTGCGATATATCTGAAATTTGGGGGAGGTGAGAAGGGGAGAGGAAGTGGTAACAATGGTGAAAGGTCAAAACCAAGAGAGGTGTCCTTCAAAATGGGCTCCACGCCTGCAAAACAATGAAATAGAGGTTAGAGGTGAAGCCGGGGTACCTCGGCGTTCACACTCCGACACTCAAGTTAGCAAACTCAAGCTTTTATGGCAAAGAGAGCTGGCTAGCCCTCTGTAAATTAGGGTTTAAGGTTGAAGAAAACTTATTTTTTGGAGTGTGAGTGTTAATGGTGAGTTAGAACCTCTTGGAGAATGAAACCTAAGCACCTTTATATATGGAGTACCTCAGCTGCCACGTGGCGTATCCTTTTTGGCTAACGTCCTTTTACCTTTTTATGATTTTTGGGCCGTTATGTGCATGTTCGCGGCGTATCTCATCCTTTGGAAATGTGGCGCGCGCTGGAGAGTGGTCCAGGGTACCTTTGCAGTAGCTGTCAGGTAGACGGCTGAGGACCACTATCCTTAGGACAGTGTCCTTCACTTTTGGCAGAGGTAGCAGGCGGCTATCCCCCCCTTTTGGTACAACGTTCTTGATTCCTAATTCTGACAAAATCGAATAATATCTTTTAAGAGATAGAGACGTTTCTCACGACGGATATTTTTGGAGAATTCTCTTGCATCTGATCTGCCGGGTACCTCGAGTTACGTGGGGTACCTCAATTTATGTGGAGTATCCCTAATTGTGCGAGGTACCTCTATTTATGTGGGGTACCTCTAATTGTGCGAGGTACCTCAAATCACGCCGGGTACCTCGGATTGTGTAGGGTATCTCATATCATGTTGGGTATCTCTATTTGTCCAGGGTACCTTAAATCATGCCGGGTACCTCGGATTGTGCGAGGTACCTCAGATTGTGTTAGAGTCATTCCATTTGTTGACACGTGGCGCTTTACTGCCTTTCCTATTTTTTCCTCAAACAACATCCCCCTAGTTTCTTTTTTGCGAGAAGTATTGGAGGCAAAAGAAACTCATTGTATGAGTGACACGTGGCGACGCGGTTGGGCCGAGGGTAGCTTACTTAGTTTCTTCCCTTGACTAATCTTTATGTATTGCCGAGCTAAAAAAAAAAATCTTCTCTTTGTCTTTTCCCTTTCCCACCTCTTTTTTTTTTTTTACTCAACTGCTGATGAGAACGAACAGTTGTCTCCCAGGTGGAGGTGTTTTAAGTAGTCTAGTAGGCCCACAGAACCCCAGGTAGCTCGTCTACCCATGCTCCCTTTTCTTTCTTCTAGCTTATTTTTCATGATACATTTGATAATCTTGTTAACGGCTTCGACTTGCCCATTAGATTGGGGATGGGCAGGTGTAGCAAATCGGTTGGCTATCCCAAGCTCCGAACAAAAACTTCAAAATTTTTCATTATCGAATTGCTTGCCGTTATCACTAACAATTGCATAGGGGATCCCAAATATGCAAATGAGGTTCTTCCAAATGAATTACGTGGTTTTCCTTTCTATGATGCTTGTTAGTGGCTCCGTTTCCGCCCACTTTGTGAAATAATCTACCGCCACGATTACATATTTTGCTTGCCCCTTCCCAGTAGGTAACGAGCCAATGAGGTCCACTCCCCATATAGCGAAGGGACAAGGGGAAGATATAACTGTTAGCTTCTCTGGGGTAGGTGGGGTACCCTGGCGAACCTTTGGCATTTGTCACAGCTTCATACCATATTTTTGGCATCTTCCCGCATGGTAGGCCAGTAATACCCCTAACGGAGAGCTTTTTGCGCCAGTGATTGTGCTCCATAGTGATTGCCACAAATCCCCTCATGTATCTCCCTCATGACATACTCGACCTCGTCACTTCTCAAGCATTTAAGGTAAGGAAGAGTGAACCCTCTTCTGTATAGGGTATCCTGGATTAGGCAATACCGCACGATTTTATACTTTAGTCTTCTTGCTTCACTTTTATCTGAGACGAGGTCTCCGTCCTTAAGGTACTTTATGATAGGCTTCATCCAAAGTACCTCGTTGGACAGTGATCCTACTTCTAATGGCTCTAGGAGATCAACGCTGAGGGTGGGTATGTGTTCTGTCGTGATGGGGTCAGCTGACTGAGCTACACCAAAGGACGCCATTTTTGCCAGGGTGTCAGCTTCGCTGTTTTCTAATCGGGGTACCCTTTCCACCTTAACCTCGCAAAATTGGGACATCAACTCTCTGGTTTTTTCGAGGTACCCCTTCATGTTTTCCTCTTTCGCTTGATATTGTGCGATAATTTGGCTTACCACCAACTGGGAGTCGCTCTTGACGTGTACCCTCTTTGCTCCCAAAGCCTTTGACATCCTCAACCCTGCTATAATGGCCTCGTATTCGGCTTCGTTGTTTGAAGCCTTGAATCCACATTGCAAAACGTAGCATATTTTTACCTTGTTCAAGTCGATTATAATAACTCCCGCACCACTTCCGTGTGAGTTAGAGGAGCCATCTACATATATTTCCCAGACCTGCCCCCTTTCGTCGGTGGATGGGGTATCTAACAGGTACCTCGGATCACCTTCACCACTTGAGTCATTGGCAAATTCAGCAATGAAATCAATGATGGCTTGGGCTTTAATCGCCGAACGAGGCTTGAAGATGATGTCGAACTCGCTTAATTCGAGGGACCATCGGAGAAGCCTTCCGGACATGTCTAACTTCTGGAGGATTTACCGGAGGGGAAGGTTGGTGACGACTGCAATAGTGTGAGCTTGAAAATATGGTCTGGGCTTCCGTGCGGAGACAACCAATGCCCAAACAATCTTTTCAGAGGTGGGATACCTCTTTTCGGCATCAACCATAGCCTTACTAGTGTAGTAAATAGGTCATTGTACCCCATTATCGTCCTCTCGGAGTAACACAGAGCTGGTGGCATGCTCGGATACGGCAAGATACAACAGAAGCACCTCTCCCGGCTCAGGTTCGACAAGTATTGGAGCATTCACGAGGTACACCTTCAGTTCTTGGAAAGTTTTTTCGCAATCGGGTGTCCATTGGAGCTTCTTACCTGTCTTCAAAGCTTTGAAAAAGGGCTTACACTGGTCTGTATTCTTGGAGATAAAGCGGCTCAGGGCAGCTACCCGGCCTGCCAAGCTTTGAACCTCTTTGATGGTGCGTGGCGATTTCATGTCAAGAATCGCGCGAATTTTATCGGGGTTGGCCTCAATCCCCCGTTGTTGTACCATGAACCCAAGAAATTTCCCCGAGGTAACCCCGAATACACATTTTTTAGGGTTGAGCCGCATCTGGTGTCTTCTTAAAACTGTAAAGGTATCTCTGAGGTGCCCCAGGTGTTCCCCCGCATGTACCGATTTAGTGATCATGTCATCTATGTACACCTCCATGGTGCGCCCGATTTGTTCCTTGAAAATTTTGTTCACTAGCTGCTGATAGGTAGCCCCGGCATTCTTCAAACCAAACGGCATAACTTTATAATAGTATAACCCACGGTTGGTGATTAAGGCCGTTTTTCTTGATCGGGTTCATACATTGGGATTTGGTTGTAACCGGAGAAGGCATCCATAAAACTAAGCATCTCATGCCCCGCTGTTGCATCAACCAACTGGTCCACCTGGGGAAGCGGGAAGCTATCCTTGGGACATGACTTGTTTAAATCGGTGAAGTCTACACACATACGTCACTTTCCGTTTGATTTCTTGACTAGAACAACGTTGGATATCCAATCGGGGTACACTGCTTCCCGGATAAATCTCGTTGCTAATAGGCGGTCTACCTCTTGTTCAATTGCATCGTACCTCTTTTGGTTGAAGGCGCGACGCTTCTGTTTGACCGATTTATCATGTGGGCTAACATTGAGTTTGTGACAAGAGAGGGAAGGTGGGATACCCGGCATATCCGAGTGGGACCAGCAAATACGTCGTGGTGCTCGTGTAGGAAGGTGATGAGTCTCTCTCTTTGTTCCTCCGAAAGATTGGAGCTACTTACACGGTCTTTGTTGGGTCGGTGGGACAAATTGAGACTGAAATAAAGTCTTCAACTGGGGTACCCCATTTTTTATCTTTCAATATTCAGGGATCCAAAGGTGCCTCAACTTCACATCTGGGCTCCACCTGGTCCCCGTGGGGTACCCTTGAGCTATTCCCCGCAACTGCTTCTACGCCCATTGGTGAGGATTCCAACTGTTTTCGTGGGTGGGCTATCTGAGGAGATTTTTTTAGTACCACTCTCCGCTGTCTAGCAAGTGCTCGCTTTGAGGGATAAGGTGTGGGCTGGCTGCCACTGAGGTACACCTTCATTGGCTGATCGGAAGCTATTTGGTAAGTGACCTTGGAGGCCACGGAGTAACATCCACGAGCCGATTGTTGGTCCCCTTTAATGATGATAACTTCTTGGGCGGTCGGGACTTTCATGGCGAGGTAGTGCATGGATACCACCGCTTTAGTTGCTACTAAAAACGGCCTACCCAATATAATATTGTAGGCACCCGGGTGATCTACAATAAGAAAATCAATCATATGAACAATACGGTGAAGTACCTTACCAAGTGTAACAGGCAGCGTAATGATGCCCTTTGGTATAACCATATCTCCGGCGAACCCAATAAAAGGCGTAGCATAGGGGATGATCTTTGGCGACTTAATCAATAGTTGATCAAAGGTGCTTTTGAAAATGATGTCAACGGAGCTGCCGGTATCTACAAGAGTTCTTGCTACCTTACCAGTGGCAACCTTCAGCGTAATTACTAAGGCATCGTCATGGGGGTACGAGTTATCCTCAGCATCTTTTTCTGTAAAAAGGATAGGCGGGGGATGCTGGGGTACATTCGGTGTACCCCATTCATTAAGGTTGACTTCTCTGCCAATATTGGTGGTTATCGACAACGATCTACCATAGCCTTTGATAGCCCTCCTAGATTGGCCCGCTAAAGTCGGTCCGCCCATGATCATCCAGACATACACGCCTTTCTTATGTCCCGGGGGTACCTCTTGTTCAGGACTGCCATCAGCTGCCCGCTTGCCCTTATCCTGCTCCGCGGATTTCCAAGCTTCTCTCATGCCAGCAACAAATTCTTTGAGGTACCCACTAAGAATCAAAGATTCAATTTCCTCACGCAAAGTAAAACACTCGGCTATACTATGACTGAAATCCTCATGGAACTCACAATACTTCAGGCTACGCTTCATGTTGGGGTACTTCTTCATCGGCTTAGGAGGACGGAGGAGGCCGCTATCCCAAATATAGTAGAAGATCTGCTCTCGGAATTGATTCAGTGGATGGTAAGATTCGTACCGAGGCCTCGGTGGTGGCTCTCGCTGATCCGGTGGTGGCGATCTTGGAGGTTGGGGTACCCTGAAGGTACCCTGAGAGTTATACCCTCGTCCCCACGGGGCAGCCCGTGGAGGGCTCTGTGCTTGGGGTACCCGCAATATTGGGGCCTCCATCCTCTTGGGCTTCTCCTTGTTCTTTATAACATCAGCCTTATCTTCTTAGCGCTTCAATTGGCATTTCTCGTCCATCTCCACTTGCTGCAACGCCCGAGAACGGGCTTCCCCATATGAAAGTGGGCACTTCTTTTGAAAAGAACGCCATAACTTGCCCAACCGCAAATTTTTCTCAAAAAGGGTCAATGTGTATTGGTTTCCAAATGCACCGGTTCGCAGTACCTCTTGGTGGAAACGACTCACATACTCCGCCAAAGGCTCGGCTTCCCCTTACTTGATAAAGGCAAGTTTGGAGGCTACCCTATCTCGAGTGGAAGCGTAGGAAAACTCTTTAGTAAATTCGAATAACAATTGGTGTAGGGAAGATATGCTACCCACTTTCAAAGAGCGAAACCATAACTTCACGGGGCCCGTGAGTGTGTGTGTAAACATCCTACACATAGCGCTCTCATCTACACCCTTGATAAGCATTTGGTCGCGGTATAGCTTAGCATGCTCCAAGGGATCAGTGGTACCCGAGTATTGGGGTATCTGAGGCATGGCGAATGCCTCGGGGAGAGCTGCCGTCCGAATCTCCATAGTGAATGGCGATTGGCAGATCATTGGCATTGGAGCAGCTATGATGTTTTGCTTCTCGGAGAGGAGCTTCACTTGGGCTTCCAAGTTCTCCATTTTTTTCCATTTTTTTCCATTTAAGAAGCCCTTTTCGCGTTTAACTTTTCACGGAGATCCTTGTGGGTACGCTTTGCATGCCTCGTACCCTGGCTGCTGCAGGAATTGCAAGAGGCGGTGGAACGTTCGTCTTGGGAGCCCACGGTTTGAAACTTAGAACGGGCACCCGATGGCCTATGCTTTGGCTTGTTGGCCTCGGGTACCTCTTTTCTGACCATAGCTTGGTCGTCCGTTTGAGGTGGTGGAGCATCTAGTGTCACTGGTGGAAGTGAACTTTCGGGTGCCCGAGATCCAACCGTCCTAAGTATTGCATGGGCAAGATCCTCAAAACGCTTGTAAGAGATAGGTTCATCATCTTGGCAGATACTCGTTGATTGCTTGATACCCTTGCCCTTACTGAGACGGGCTACCCTTCTTACGGTATCACTACCTTCACCGCTGCTGTCATCTCCCATCCTTGTAGGATCCGCCATTAAACCTTCGGGAGGTGCGTCGAGTGCCATGTATTAGAGTACACACAACAACTAGTTTGGTAACCGCTGTGGAAGCTTTTTGTGTGCCTCCCCACAGACGGCTCCAATTGTTTTCAACAGATTTTAGGGTAGAAAAAGCCAAACTTATCTAGAACAATGAATTTGTATTTTTAGGGGAGATGGGGTACCTCACTGGTTTGTTGTGTGCGGTGCAGTATATCTGAAATTTAGGGGAAGTGAGAAGGGGAGAGGGAGTGGCAACAATGGTGAAAGGTCAAAACCAAGAGAGGTGTCCTTCAAAATGGGCTCCACGCCTGCAAAACAATGAAATAGAAGTTAGAGGTGAAGCCGGGGTACCCCGGCGTTCACACTCTGATGCTCAAGTTAGCAAACTCAAGTTTTTATGGCAAAGAGAGCTGGCTAGCCCTCTGTGAATTAGGGTTTAAGGTTGAAGAAAACATATTTTTTGGAGTGTGAGTGTTAATGGTGAGTCAGAACCTCTTGGAGAATGAAACCTAGGCACCTTTATATATGGAGTACCTCAGTTGCCCGTGGCGTACCCTTTTTGGCTAACGTCCTTTTACCTTTTTACGATTTTTGGGCCTTTATGTGCATGTTCGTGGCGTATCTTATCCTTTGGAAACGTGGCGCGCTCTGGAGAGTGGTCCAGGGTACCTTTGTAATAGCTATCGGTTAGGCGGCTGAGGACCACTGTCCTTGGGACAGTGTCCTTCACTTTTGGCAGAGGTAGCAGGTGGCTGTCCCCTTCTTTTGGTACGACGTTCTTAATTCCTAATTCTGACAAAATCGAATAATATTTTTTAAGAGATGGAGACGTTTCTCACGGCGGATATTTTCGGAAGATTCTCTTGCATCTGATCTGCCGGGTACCTCGAGTTACGTGGGGTACCTCAATTTATGTGAAGTACCCCTAATTATGCGAGGTACCTCTATTTGTGTGGGGTACCTCTAATTGTGTAGGGTACCTCAAATCACGCCGGGTACCTCGGATTGTGCAGGGTATCTTGTATCATGTCGGGTACCACTATTTGTCCAAGGTACCTTAAATCATGCCGAGTACCTCGGATTGTGCGGAGTACCTCAGATTGTGCTAGAGTCATTCCATTTGTCGACACGTGGTGCTTTACTGTCTTTCCTATTTTTCCCTCAAACAATCATGAATCTTTGGATTTGGCTTTCATATAAGGATTCGGCTTTAATATATTGAGTCTTGTATTCAAACATAAAAAAAGATAATAAATTTTTTGTTACAGAAATAAAAGTTGAATTGAGACTTTCTTCTTTTTTTTTCCTCCCCAAAAATGTGCCATCAAGAAAGATCATACTAGGATAGGCTAATCCTAATGGTGGAATTTATACAGTTTAGCCATCCGCTAACTCAGAGCAGTGATGTCGGTAACTTGACCACACATCTTCCCACGTAGTTTGTCCATCGGTTACAGCCTTTATAACTGATGCTGCCTCATCCACGCTGACACGGATTTGATCCTCGCTATCTTGCTCTCAGATTGTCACCAAGGATGTTGAATCCACAGTTATAGCAAATGGTACACCAAGTTCATATGTTCTTGCATACCGTTTCCCCATGGAGGTGCCTGCAAATATTAGTACACAATAACAGTAACGTTCGACGTTCATGGACAAAAAAAATGCACTAGAATATTAATAGAAAGAAAAGCTTGGAATTATTATATAATATTCAGAGATTATTTAACCATGAGGAAAAAAGATGAAAATAACCCCCTCATTTGGACTTTGGAACACAAGTAACCATAATGTACACAGAGACATATTTACATTCAAGACCATCTTCCTGAAACATATGGGTTACCATATACATATATGCAATTTTCTCTCAGATTTTCAAGAAATCTACGGCATATATGTATTACCATATCAGTCCAAGGTGCCTTTTTGGTTGCCTTAGCAATGAAATACAGCATCCACACTAGCAAGTAGTCAAATCTCTTCAAACGGATTAGCGGCTTCCAGATTTGTATACCCAAATTTGAACTCATACGAGTCAATCATCCCAGCCCAGCGGTAAACAAGTCTAGATAATCTTAAATCGCTGAATTCTTATTTATAAATACACCTGCATATATGCAATCATGCAAGTCAAGAAAGGAAAATGGCCCCGGGGGCCTGTCACTGTCCCTAATTTGGCAAGGGATCCCCATCCCACCACATACCCATCTCTCGATTGAGATGTTTGAGTATAGTCATTTTGATCAACTAGCCGGCCTAAAAATAGTCTCTCCATTTGCATGTGTGTTCTTATCGGGCTATCTCAAAACGAAATTTATAAAAATCAGGAGTCATCAGAGTATTAATATTTCACAATTTCTAAGTGATGAGCTCAAATCAACTAATACATGTTTGTTTAGTCAGAACTTTTCTAAGGAATATTTTATTAATCGATAAAAAGGTTGCCAAAAACTTTAACAATTAAAGACTATTTATCCAGAGCACAAACCTGTTATGTCAATCTTGTGAGAGATTCCAGCAACTTTTAATAACGTGGAAATGACTTTGGCAACCTCCTCACGCTGTTGATTCTGAACCAGTGGGAAAACAGTGCACTTAATAGGTGCCACAAGAGGGGGGAAACGGAAAACATTTAACTGTTCATCCCCAGCTTTACTTGGCCTTGTATAGAAAGAGTGCTCATAGAGGCAGTATATAATCCGACCAATGCCAAAAGATGGCTCTATAACTGATGGGGTGAAAACTCTCTGGTGTTCTTTCTTTTTCTCCTTAGAAATTAACATGTTCTTCTTAATGCAAACATTTTTTCCCAGAGTGCAGACATAAAACTCCACCTCCCCTTTCGATTCCAATGCGGCCTTCATCTCCATAGCTTCTTTCTCATTCATAGCCTAATGGGAAAGGAACTTATAATTTATTTACTGGCAGGACTTCCTAAACTTACAGCATCAACAACAGAAAGACTATTTCATACTTACCTCCAAAGCTTCAACCACATTCTTTTGGCTTCCCTTGAATGCAAGACCCAGCTCTTTCTTCACTGGAGCAATTACCAATTTCTGGAAAAAGTTGCAAGCAATCATATTACTCACACCCCACATGAAAAAGAAATGCTAAGCACACATGTTATACTTCATATAATTAATAACAAGCAATAAGAAGTGTAATAAGCATAAAAAAACATACCTCCACTTCCCTAGTTTCTGAAAATTTCTCCTGAGCTACAAGCGCAACACCACTCTTCTCCTGTTTTGCGAACGAGGGCGGAAAAAATTCAATTAGTTCGAAGCACAACAATGTTTAGACAGCAAAAAAGATATACTACAACTTATGTTGTGAATTTGTTATGCTTCTAGCACTTATAAAGGTCTCCTTAAAATAGTAGCTGATGTGAAAATGACTTTACAATTATCTAGTATGGGAGTACTTTTATAAGACTTATCCAGAAAATGTATATCAATCTATTACCGTGTGAGCATGCAGGTCATACGCAGACCTATCTGCAATGCCGACACATTCAATCCACCCATACGAACACTCAATCTCAGCATCCCAACAGTCTGCCGCATAATGAGCCATTTCATTTGCAAGATGCTGCCGGAACCGCAAACGCTCTTTATCTATACCAAGGCATGGTAGAAAGAGATATACTCGTCCAATAAAATAGCCAAGAGTTTCATTGTTTACTATTCCCTGAACAACAATGGAGAGAATAATCAATAAGAGGAGCACGTGAAGTGGTACAGAGGCCAAAAATGTCATTGGACAAGAAATGGTAAAATTAAAAACAATTTTAAACCAACCTTTAAAACAGTTTCACCTGGTGGAATCCTCTTTTTAGATTTACTATTACATGTTCTATATTTTTCCAGTTAATTTATTTTATTTGTTTTTTTCATTGTTTGAATAAGTCAAGTTAGCTATTAGAGTCCAAGCTAGTTGGTTAGTTATTTTGCTGACACATGCCTATAGTCTTGGGAGGACAGTTGTAATCTTTCTTTATTTAAATTCCAGCAATAAACAACAGGGGGTAGACTCTCTGAACTTGAAAACACTGACATTATTTGTGGAGGGACAGGCTCCCTCAAATGATCCAGGTATATTCAACAACTTTCACTTCAATATTTTCACAATAGGCAGAGGAAAGAGAACGGAAACTAGCTCGTATATACAATTTACCTGACATCTGTTCCTCCCTTGGGAACATCAAGAACTCCAAGTTCGTGACTTCTGAGAATTTTGGGTGAGATTTGTCTTGAGGATCAACAAAGTGCTCAATTTCTGCAAGTGTGAATTCACGAACTCTAATAAGGCCTTGGCAAGGTGATATCTGCACATGTCAAAAGATTTTAATAAACTTATATGCTCTCTCTGATTCACACTGCCAAATGCACACAAACACATAGAAATGTACATTTTGCATAAAAATCTCAAAAACCAAGAAAGATCAGCAGTAATGGTTGAAACTACATGCAATTTTAATCCATTAAACACTATCAAATTCCATTTAATACATCCATTTCCAAAAAGACCCAAAAATAATTATGCAACCCCCCCCCACCCCCCCCCCCCCGGCCCAAAAAAAGAAAAAAGCACAAGATGTAAACCTAAGAGAATTATTATAAACCTCATTCCAAAAAGTCTGGCCAATCTGGGCACCAGCAAAAGGGAGTTTGTTTCCATTGTAAAAACACAACTCTTTAAAATTCACAAATATGCCTTGTGCTGTTTCACGGCGCATATAACTGCATAGAGAAGGGAATTATCACTTAATAGGAAAATATGCAACACTGCACGTGGTGGAAAACTAAAATTAATAAAAAGTAGAGTTTTGAAGTACTTGAATTACTAAAAGTCCTTCACAACTATTTCATGCAAATCATCCGGTGAATTTACTACGGTTTAAACATAAATAGAGTGTCCAATTTTATGTATTAATTGTAAATTTAATTTATTTAATCATAAAATAATTTATATTTATATTTACTGTGAATCCATATGATAATCACAAAAATACATATAATATGATTAAATGTACCTTATTCAAAATATTTATATAATTAAGATTTTTGAAAAATATCTCAAATATTTTATTAATCAGAAAATAAATAAATCAATATGCTTTAAAGAGCATATAATCCCAACAATCTCTCACTAACTCTCAAAGCATATGTGGCAACACACGCATGTCCATACATTCTAAGTGTAAGTTAAAAAGTTTCCCAAGTATTGCCTTTGTAAAAAGATCTGCTAGGTTTTGTTATGAGGCAATCTTAGTAACCTCTACACCACCTCTCTGCATTATTTCTCTTATAAGATGGTATTTCCTTTCTATATGTTTTTACTTCTTGTGGTTTCTTAGTTCCTTTGACTGAACCATTACACCACTATTATCACAAAATAGTTTAAGAGGTGCAGTTAGTGCAAGTACCACCTCAAGATCTTGCAGGAACTTACAGAGCTAAACAACTTCTTAGCAGCTTCAAATGTAGCCACTTATTCAGCATTTGTAGTAGAGTTTGCGATACAACTTTGTTTCACACTCCTCCAACTCACATGTCCACTTCCTAATGTAAACACGTAACCAGAAAGTTGATTTTCTGACATCTTTATCGATATGATATCAGAATCAATGTAACCCACTATAATGAGATCATCACCAGAATACATAAGTATATGATTCTTAGTTCTTTTCAGATATTTAATTATATGCTTGACTGCAGTCCAGTGTTCAGAACAATGATTAGATTGGTATCTACAGACCATCTCTACTGTAAAACAAATGTCTGATCTAGTACATAGCACGACATACATGAGACTTCCCACAGCTTGTGCATAGGGAACTTGCCTCATTTTTCTCTTTCCTTAGGTGCCTTGGGCAACTGATCTTTGGAGAATGTAATTCTATGCCTGAATGGTAACAAACCAATATTGGAATTTTCCATGCCAAATCTAGCTAGTATTTTATCAATGTAAGCAGTTTGCGATAAGGCGTTTTATTCTTCCGATCTCAAAGCAATTTGATCCTAAGAATATAACTTGTCTTTCTTAGGTCTTTCATATCAAATTGTTTAACCAACCAATTCTTTATTGATGATAATACTCCGATATCGTTTTTAATTAAGAGAATGTCACCTACATAAAGAACTAGAAAAGCTACAATTTTTCTCTGAATTTTTTTGTATACACATGGCTCAACAATATTTTGTATGATCCAAACATTTTAATTGTTTGATCAAATCTAATGTTTTATGAACGAGATGCTTGCTTTAATCCATAAATAGATTTTTACAACTTACATACCATATGTTCTTGGCCGGGGTTTTTAATTAAATATGCCTTAAAAGTAGGGTATTTAGTTAAATATACCCCATACTTGAAAATTATCTAAATATGCCTTTTTATGTGGTACATTGTCTAAAATGTCCCTAAAGAAAAATATAAAACACACACAATTCACAACACTCTTTACTTCACTCTTTAACTCCACACAACAAAAACTCACACTACACTCAAAATCGGAAATCACTCACAAACAGCTAATGCACTGAGATTTTTGTTTGCAGCTGGGTGTATTATTCATCCCATGAGTAAGGTATTTGAAACTTTTTATTTTTTATTTTGAGCTATCTATTCAATTTGTTGACATTATATTATTTTTAGGGTTTTGTTTGGTTTGTGATAAACACTAAAGCAACTCATATTTTCATTGCATTTGCATCATATGACTGTTATTTGATGGATTTTATAACTACATTCGTTAAAACCTGAAGTTGTTGTCAAATTTTTTTTCTGCACCCGACATACACGACAGCTGTCGTGTATGTATGTATTTACGTGACTGTAGTCGTGAAAATGTGCAAAAAAAATTCAATTATTATGACACCTTATCATTCTATTGGTTCAAAAAATATATATTTTTCACTATATATATCATTTTACTATTACTGGATTATAGTCGTGTGTGTTAATAAGTTACACGACTACTAGTGTGTACGTATAAATTTACATACTATAATTGTGTATATATGTAAAATGTTCCAATTGGTATGAGATCCCAACATTTTTTTAAGAAGAAATACATCCTTTGATTATTTACTGAGTCATGTATTTTTGCAACTTACATGACTTCTGTCATGTATGTATAAATTTACACGACAACAATCGTGCAAGTTTGAAAGATATAGTAGTTGTTATGACACTTAGCATTCTGTTAGTACAAAGATTACAGTTATATTTTATTAAATATATCATCTTACTGTTTACAGAACTATAGTTGTGTATTTTAGCAAGTTACACAACTATTGTCGTGTAAACTATTAATTACACGACGTCAGTTGTGTAAATAGGCAGACAAATCCACACTCCATTATAAATCTTGTTTGATTTTATTTTTGTATTTGTTGTATAATCAACTGTTGTATTATTACAGGAAATGACTTCAATACGTGTGCCTATTATGTTTTGTGGTGAATGGATTGAGCAAAACGACGATTATAGATTTAATGGTACGGAGGTAAGAGGGATCATGGTGCCCCGTTCTACAACGTATGCACAATTGATAGAAAAAGTATCTCGGGTTATTTGTATTGATATTTCTGAATTTGATATTGAAATGAAGTTCAAGCTCAAAACATTCGATCCAATGCCACCCGTCCCAATTATGAATGATGATGATGTAGATTATTTTCTAGAGGAAACAATTAGTGGAGCTGAGTTGAAGATTCCTCTTTGCATTACCTACTAAAGAAAACAGATTTTGGTTACCCCTATTACTCATGTGGACCCTAATTTCGGGCCAGATAGATGTCCAGAAGAACATGTTGAGCCATATGTTAAAGGTGAATGTTTAAGCCCAAATAATTTTATTGCTGAAGATCAGTCAATATTCGAATTTGTTCCTGAAACACAACCCAATGATAGAAGGTTGTTGAGTGTTAGAAAATGCATATTTATAAAGGAGAAAACCGTCATTTTACATTTTAAGTCTTACTAACAACCCTTACTTTTATATATTTAACCTTCTTGTGATTTAATTACATGTGTTTTATTTTAATTAAGTATTTTATGTATTTTAGGGGCATTATAGTCATTTCACAATAAAGGAGAGATCAGACGGCAAAACGGACATCACTTTTGAACTCAGGACGGTCGAAAACCTTAGGAGGAGCATAAAAGGAAAAATGGCACTATTCACATGTACGGTACTATTCACGTGTATGGTACTGTATATTACCTCATACACAACCATGACCCACTATCACTAAGACTCTTAAATGTGATTTCTTTTTTGTCAAGCACTCACAAATTGTTTTCGAGAAGTATCACAATGGCAGCTACTCCCAATAGACAATTCAAGAACATTTGTGTGCTTTCTGGATTTACCTATGGCAAACATAAAGAGTTCGTTGAGGCAGCCATAGATCTTGGTCGAAGCATAGCAGCGAGAAAATTACACTTGGTGTATGGAGGAGGTAATCGAGGGTTATCAAAAATGGTCTCAGAAGCAGCTTTTATCAGAGGAAGTCAAGTGTTAGGCATCATCCCAAGAGTCCTAAAACCATTGGGCAGTTCGTCTGACTCATCAACTGGAGAAGAGTTAGTCGTCTCAGGTATGCAAGAAAGAATAACTGAAATGCTTAATTATGCTGATGCTTTTATTTTCCTTCCAGGAGATCTTGCAACACTAGAGGCACTTATCACACTAGCATCTTGGGCCCATCTGCACATCCACCAGAAACCCATCGGTTTGTTAAATGTCAATAACTTTTATGATGGCTTTATCGCATTTCTTAACCATGCAATAAAAAACTATTTCATTCCCGCTAATGTGAAAAAACTCTTTATTTGTGCTCACACTGCTAATGAGCTATTGGATCTATTACAAGCTTATAGACCGGAGCCAGACCCTTGGACCTTTGTGTTGGAGCGTCCAAATAATGATGGTAACAGTAGCAGCAGTAAGAAGTACAAATTAGATTTAACTCTCCGCCTGTAAATATTTTCTTCTGTGTTGCACCACCCAGGTGATGTCTT
The DNA here is from genome assembly GCF_022201045.2 of Citrus sinensis. NCBI lineage: Eukaryota > Viridiplantae > Streptophyta > Magnoliopsida > Sapindales > Rutaceae > Citrus > Citrus sinensis. Next base: position 17,831,864 of record NC_068563.1, read on the forward strand.
CTAAACTCTACTTCTTTCATTTCAAACATTGAGGACAATGTTTCGTTCTGGTTGGGGGGAGGGAATAGTCGACAATTATGAAATTTTGGTTAAGTTTTTACTAATTTTTTGTTGTAGAAACTAACTGTTGCTAACTTTTTGTGTTGAAGATGGCTGAATATGGAGTGTAGTGACTCTAGAAACGCATCTTCATCGTTTAAAAAAAATTAAAAAAAAAACTTAAAAAAAAATTAAGACATTTTCTTTTTTCTTTATTATGTGTTTATGTTTATTTTTCTTCTTTTTAATTTATCCTCTATAAAAATGCATTTTCCAACTTTTGAGTCGAAGATGGCTGAATATGGAGTGTAGTTCCTCTAGAAACGCATCTTCTTTAAAAAAAATAATAAAAAAATCATTTTCTTTTCTATCATTTTTGTAACTTTTCTAAATTAATTTTTCTACATCATTTTCACATTTCTGCATGCATATTTTTTTTTTTATGTTTAGAATAGGTTGGGGGGTAGAATGTTGTTTAAAAAAAAAAAATTGATTTGTTTTAACATTGGGTGACATGATTAATTTAAATTTTAGTATTTGTATTATCTTTGGTCTTAAGTGATGTTACATTATGTTTGCTACTCTACATGTTGATGTTGGAGACATATATGAGTTGCTTGAAGGAATGAACATGTCATAATAAGTACCAAGTGAGTTTTTGAGCCTATCATTTTTCTTGGAGAGTAACCCTTTTGCCCATTCTTTATACAGCTTAACAGTTTATTATTGTATACACGATCTCTAGATTTCTTTTGAGTTAACCCTTAATAAAAAAAAAAAAAGTGTGCTGCTACATTTGGAGGCCCATCTAACTAGTAGATATGGAAGGTTATTCAGAGCCCTAAAAGACGATGGAAAGGCCATCTTTGATCCGTTTGAGCCTTTCTAGCCATCCCTTTTATTAAATATCCATAGTTAACCCTTTTGAGCCTTTAAAAAAAAAAAAAAACATTTTCTTTGTCAACTTATCATCTTGACCCACTCCGATTTGGAGTATTACCCGATGTCTTATAAGTTCCATCACCTATTTATGTTTGAGAAAATGTAAATAATTATTTTGTTCAGTGAAGTTATGCCAAATAAAAGCAAAAAAAAAAACAAAAAAACAAAAACAAAAACAAAAGTTGTTGTTTCAAAAGAATAAAAATAGGTGAAATCCACCTTGCAACTTCCAAAAAAAAAAAAAATTCTCTGCATTTTTCTCAAACATACACTTTGTTTTCCTTATTTCCCTTCTTTGTTAACCATGTCCCTAGCCTACGTTACGTCCTAATAAAAGTCCTTCTTGATTTTAGGGAACTATAGTCCGAAGTAGAAGCTAGTTATATGGGCTAAAAAGATGTAGTGATGCATAATTAAAAAAAAAAGATAAATAAAGTGGGTTGACTAACATTTTATTTGACTTGAGATCGTATTATTTCTAAGCTGAGGGCATATTTATTTCATCTTGGTGAGAGCATGTGATATCACTTCTTTATTATTTTCTCTCTCAATTACCATTCATTAGAGTGACTATTTTTATTGGGATTAATTTATTTGTGAGAGTGTCACTACTTCCAGTGAGATTTTGGGGTTTGACATGTCATTCTTGAGAGTAGCTAAAACAAAGTCTACTGGGCTAATTCATGTGGATGGTTGATGTGGGTGTGATGTTGCTTTAGACTGGAGATAATGCTTATACTTTTATTTGATTGCTATCATTAGTCTGATGGAATAAATACGAGTGTTTCTATTAAAAAAATATATATATTTTGAATTTGAATTTTGTTTTCGCTTTATTTGCTAGGGACTAGCAATAAGCTGGTTGGGGGGTGTGTTGAGTGTTAGAAAATGCATATTTATAAAGGAGAAAACCGTCATTTTACATTTTAAGTCTTACTAACAACCCTTACTTTTATATATTTAACCTTCTTGTGATTTAATTACATGTGTTTTATTTTAATTAAGTATTTTATGTATTTTAGGGGCATTATAGTCATTTCACAATAAAGGAGAGATCAGACGGCAAAACGGACATCACTTTTGAACTCAGGACGGTCGAAAACCTTAGGAGGAGCATAAAAGGAAAAATGGCACTATTCACATGTACGGTACTATTCACGTGTATGGTACTGTATACGTTACTGTTCACGACACTGTTCACATAAACGGATGATGACGTGGCATTGACCGATGATGTGGCATTGACTGATGAGGTGTCACGATCCTGTTGGACTAAAATTCTTATGTACTGTTGATGGTGACGTGGCAGCATATCAGTGGACGAAAAATCTCGCGTACGATGCATGCATCACACAGGATTATTTTCAACCAAACCGCATTACTGTTCATCCGGGTCAAACCGTGTTACTGTTCATCCGCGTGGTCAAACCGTGGACTGTTGACTGATGACGTGGCGCAATCCTGAGCGTCCAAACTGTTTTTAATCCGATGGCCATGATTTACTCCATGTATCTATAAAAAGGGGGCCTCCCCCCCCTAATTTGATATCTCTGAATCCATTTTTGGGATCCATTTTCTGTAATTCCTTCTCCATCTTGTATTTTCTTCGTATTTTAATAAATTCCCATTTTGCCCCTAGTTCAACTATGAGTGGCTAATTTTCTTTCAAGCTTGGGTTGAAGGTGAAGTCTCAACATGTGTCATGGGCTTTATTTGGTAAATTTATTTTCTCTTCCCCTCTAGTTTTTGTGGATGTTTTGACTTCTCGTCGACAAATAATACTAATCTTGTCTAGTACCGCCTTGGTTTCACCGGCCCTCTAGTATAAGGTTATTATTATTTGGCACGATAAGCCCTTAGCACCATATTGATTAGAGCGTGGTTCATGAGGTGTGAATTCCCCCCTCATGATTTAATTGGCATTAATAAGGAATATTTAGCCCATGATACATGTTGATACGGATCCAGATACCCAAGTACGTCATTTCAATAGAATTCTCTTCAATTTATTCTCACCATTTCAATACCAATTTTAGAATTTATTCTCTCCATTTTAATTTAAGTTTTAGCATATTCCAATCATTTCCACCACAAATCCAATCACCCATTCACAAAATTAATTCTACACAATTAAAATCCACCTCCTCGTGGGATCGACACTCGTCACCATTAATCTATACTACAACAGATTCGTGCGCTTGCGAGTACATTAAAATTTTCACAACAAGTTTTTGGCGCCGTTGCCGGGGAGGTAAGTAATTTTAATTCATAGAACTAATTTTTGTGAATAATTTCTTTTATTTGTTTTCTTGTATTTTATTATTATTATTATTAAAAAAAAAAAGAAAAAAAAGTGAATCTAAAGGTTAGTATTTCTTTTCTTTTTCTCTTCTTTAAAATTCTGTAATTTAATTTTCAATTTATTTTTTTTCTTTGTAATTTTCCTTTATTTTATTAATTTAATTTTTAGTTAATTCATTTCACGTATTTATTTTTGTGTGTTTTTATAGAAAGGTTGTAATAGCGCAATCAGGTTAGTATCGTAATTTCTCCCTCTTCTTTATTTTTATTTGTTTTGTTCCCATCTTTATTTTTTGTTTTGTTTGCATCTTTATTTTTATTTTATTTATTTTGCATGCATGGTCGTAGGTCATTATTACCTAATCTTGAACCTATAGACCTTGAATTAGAAAAAACACTTCGCACACACAAACACGTTAAAAATAAAATGGATTTACAAGCACCACAGGAGAGGCCATTTAAGGACTATTTTAGTCCCTTAGCTAATTTGAGCACATCATGCATAAGATACCCAAATGTAGCTGCTAGGAGCTTTGAACTAAAACCTAGTGTGCTAAATTGTCTCCCCACATTCTATGGCTTAGAAAATGAGGATCCATATAATCATCTGAATGATTTTCATGCCATTTGTCAAACTTTTAAATATGAAAATTTTTCAGATGATGATGTTAAACTCAGATTATTCCCATTTTCTTTAAAGGATAGAGCTCGTTCATGGCTTAATACATTGCCTGCTAATAGCATTTCATCATGGGAACAAATGGTAACTAAATTTTTAAATAAATATTTCCCAGTGCATAAAACCAATGCTATTCGCAGGGAAATCTCGGAGTTTACCCAGAGAGATGACGAGCAGTTTTTCGAAACGTGGGAGCGATTCAATGGGCTACTCTTGAAGTGTCCACATCATGGGTATGAGAAATGGCACCAATGCCAATACTTTTTGGAGGGATTACTACCAAATGTGCAAGAATGGCTAATGGCAACAAGTGGAGGAGAGCTAATGTCAAAAAGTGCATCAGAGATTTGGGAATTCTTCCAGCGACAAGCGGATAATTCCCAACAACGGAGTCGATCACTCAGGAATACTAGAAGAATTAAAGGAGTAAATGAGGTTCAAATTGGCGAGTCAACTTCGGGAATCAAAGAAGTCAAGGAGATGGTTGAAGGTCTTGCTCGACAAATAGCATCGTTATCGACTGCTAAATCAACAGAACCACATGACCATGACTCATACTCAGATCAAGCCAATGCCATAGGTGTAATGAGAAAGCCATCAAATTACAACCCATACTCCAACACATATAACCCTGGATGGAGAGACCACCCCAATTTTTCATGGTCTCAAGGACTCCAACAGAATGGACCAGCAGCTCCAGCTCCACCAATGCAACAAATTTCTCAAAATCCTCAAGCCTCTCAGCCCCCATTTAGACCATACAATCAGAATCAGAATTTCTCTCAACCCAGACCATGGGAGGATTCATTCCAGAATCTCAAGAATCTTACTCACTCCACGATTGAGCAACAAAACCGCACCATTGATGGACTACGAAATGAGTTGAGAGCAGGCTTCAACTCACAAGCTCAATCGGTTTCAAGCCTCGAGAAGATGGTGGGACAACTTGCTTCTTCAGTTCAGACCTTGGCAATGACCGTTGAGAAAGGTAAGTTTCCAAGTCAACCAGTGCCTAACCCTAAAGGAGTGCATGAAGCAAGTACCAGTTCACCACAGCAGCATAGAGAAGTCAAAGCAGTAATGACCTTGCGAAAAGGAAAGGAAGTCGACAACAAAGTGGAGATGCCGGTGACAAAAGAAAATCAAATTGTACCTGTGAATGTTGAGGACTCATCACCGGAGGAGAAAGAAGAAACCAACCCACGGGAATATGTTCCCAAAGCTCCATTTCCTCAGAGGTTAGCTAAAGGAAAAAAGGGAAAATCCACAGGTGAGATTCTTGAAATCTTCAAACAGGTAAGTGTTAACATCCCTTTACTTGATGCTATTAAGCAAGTTCCATCTTATGCCAAGTTTCTTAAAGACCTTTGTACTAAAAAGAGAAACATGCATGTTCAAAAGAAGGCATTTTTAACAGAAAACGTTAGTTCTATCCTCCAACATAAAATTCCTCTAAAATGCAAAGACCCAGGCTCCCCTACTATCTCATGTAGCATAGGGAACCACACAATTGAGAATGCTTTGTTGGATTTAGGAGCTAGTGTAAATTTGTTGCCTTATTCTGTATTTGTGAAACTTGGACTGGGAGAATTACACTCAACTCCAGTGGTGTTACAACTTGCAGATCGGTCCACGAAAATACCTCGTGGTATTGTGGAGGACGTGCTTATCCAGGTAGACAAGTTTTATTTTCCTGTTGATTTCATTGTAATTGACACTCAACCAATACAGGATTCAAGGAAGCACATCCCCATTATTCTAGGCCGACCTTTCTTGGCAACTGCGGATGCTCACATTCAATGTAGGACCGGAAATATGCAATTGTCCTTCGGCAACATGACTATGGAGTTGAACATCTTCAACATTGCCAAACAACCTCACAATGCAGATGATGGAATTGTTGATGTGGATTTAATAGAAGCATTAGTTGATGACACTTTTGTTTCAAACCTTAGTGATGATCCTTTACAGACATGCTTAACTCACTTTGGTTTTGATTTTGATATTGACAGATCGGTCGAAGAGGTCAATGCCCTACTTGACTCAGCACCATCTATGGACACTAATAAATGGAAGTCAAGAGTTGAGCAACTAGCACCATCAGAGAAGCAACTCATTCCATCATCAGAATCACCACCGAAACTCGAGCTCAAACCATTGCCCAACACTTTGGAATATGCGTTTTTGGGAGAAGAAAATACTCTACCGGTAATCATCTCATCATCCCTAAATGACGAACAAAAAGGTAAGTTGTTGGATGTTTTAAAAGAGCACAAAGAAGCATTAGGATGGACCATAGCAGACATCAAAGGTATAAACCCAGTAGACTGCATGCATTACATTCACCTTGATGAAAATGCTAAAACTACTAGGGAGATGCAACGTCGGTTAAATCCTAACATGAAAGAAGTTGTTAGAACATAAGTCCTTAAGCTATTAGACGCAGGTATCATTTACCCCATTTCTGATAGTTCATGGGTCAGTCCTGTACAAGTCGTCCCCAAAAAGTCAGGAGTCACAGTAGTTACGAATGCTGATAATGAATTGATACCCACTAGAGTAACTACAGGATGGCGTGTATGCATTGATTATAGAAAGTTGAATTCTGTCACACGTAAAGACCATTTTCCTTTACCATTTATCGATCAAATGCTTGATAGATTAGCAGGCCATGAATTTTATTGCTCTCTAGATGGTTACTCAGGATATAATCAGATTCCCATAGCACCAAAAGATCAAGAGAAAACTACTTTCACTTGCCCTTTTGGCACATTTGCATATAGAAGAATGCCATTTGGATTATGTAATGCACCTGCTACATTTCAACGATGCATGTTAAGCATTTTTTCTGATATGGTTGAACGATTCCTTGAAGTCTTTATGGATGACTTTTCTGTCTTTGGTGATTCGTTTGATCAATGTTTACATCATCTAACACTAGTTCTGCAGAGATGTATCGAGAAGAACTTGGTCTTAAATTGGGAGAAATGCCATTTTATGGTAAAACAAGGTATTGTTCTCGGTCACATCATTTCGAGCAAAGGTATTGAGGTTGACAAAGCCAAGGTGGATCTCATTTCTAATCTTCCTCCACCCAAAACAGTCAGAGAAATAAGATCTTTCCTTGGGCATGCTGGTTTCTATAGACGTTTCATTAAAGATTTTAGCAAAGTTTCTAGACCCTTATGCAATTTACTTGCTAAGGATGTACCTTTTATCTTTAATGATTCATGTCTTATGGCGTTTGAAAAATTAAAACAGTTGTTGACATCATCACCCATCATTCAGGCCCCGAACTGGAAATTACCATTTGAGCTCATGTGTGATGCATCTGATTATGCAGTAGGAGCAGTATTAGGACAAAGAGTTGATCGAATTCCCCATGTTATTTACTATGCTAGTATGACATTAAATGATGCACAGTTGAACTATTCAACTACTGAAAAAGAAATGCTAGCAGTAGTGTTTGCATTAGAAAAATTTCGATCTTATCTCATTGGTTGTAAAATAATTGTGTTCACAGATCATGCTGCTCTTAAATATCTTCTCACAAAGAAAGATGCAAAAGCTAGACTAATTCGTTGGGTGTTACTTTTGCAGGAATTTGACTTGGAATTCAAAGATAAGAAAGGGTCAGAAAATGTTGTGGCGGACCATCTCTCTCGTCTCCATTTTGACACAATAATAGAACAATTACCATTAAATGAGTCATTTCCAGATGAACAATTAATGAGTGTGGAAGTATTACCTTGGTATGCTGATATAGTTAATTATCTTGTTACAGGTAAACTTCCAGAGCATTGGACCAAGCAAGACAAGATCAAATTCTTTGCGGAAATAAAGAATTTCTTTTGGGATGACCCGTATTTGTTCAAGTATTGTGCAGACCAAATTGTTAGACGATGTGTCCCAGAAAATGAAATTCAGAATATCCTTTCATTCTGCCATGAACAAGCTTGTGGAGGCCATTTCAGTGCTAAGAAAACAGCGACTAAAGTTTTACAATGTGGTTTCTATTGGCCAACACTATTTCGAGACGCTTACACTTTTTGTTCTTCATGTGATAGGTGTCAACGAATGGGGAGCATTACACGAAGGAACATGATGCCACTAAATCCAATTTTAGTGGTTGAGATTTTTGACGTATGGGGTATCGACTTCATGGGACCCTTTCCCCCTTCTTTTGGCCATCAATACATATTGGTTGGTGTTGACTACGTCTCAAAATGGGTAGAAGCAATTCCATGTAGGACCAATGATCACAAGGTGGTGATAGGATTTTTGAAAAGCAACATTGTCTCGCGCTTTGGATTCCCTCGAGCAATAATCAGTGATGATGGTGCCCACTTTTGTAACAAAGCATTCAAAGCTCTTTTGACAAAGTATTCAATCACACACAAAGTGGCGACCCCGTATCATCCGCAAACCAGTGGCCAAGTTGAGATCTCCAATCGAGAAATAAAGCACATATTAGAAAAAACGGTGAGGCCGGACAGAAAAGATTGGTCATTAAGACTTGATGATGCCTTATGGGCATATAGAACGGCTTTCAAGACCCCGATTGGGATGTCACCCTACAGGCTAGTGTATGGAAAAGCTTGCCACCTACCTGTGGAACTCGAGCATCGTGCATATTGGGCCATCAAGAAATTCAATTTTGACATGCAGCAAGCCAGCTCAGAAAGAAGATTACAGCTGGCAGAACTTGAAGAAATTCGCAATGACGCGTACGAAAATGCCAAGATTTACAAGCAACGAATGAAAGTCTTCCATGATAAGCAAATTATGAGAAAATCGTTCACTCCAGGTCAGAAAGTGCTTTTATTCAATTCTCGCTTGCACCTATTCCCAGGTAAGTTACGCTCTCGTTGGTCTGGCCCATTTATTGTTCATACTGTTTTTCCACATGGGGCAATTGAAATTAAAGACCCAAAGAACGGTGTCACGTTTAAAGTTAATGGTCAAAGATTAAAGCCATATCTAGAGTACCAACCACATGAAGAAGACACCGAAATAAATTTGAGTGACCCACCAAATTTGAATTGATTTTTTTTTCTTTTCGTTGATTTGATTTTTCTTTCTTTCTTTTTATTATTATTCTTTTGCTAATTGAAATTGTTTTTGCATAAGTGTGTTTATTTTACCATTAAGTTTTCTCTTATCATTTTTAATCATGAGTCTCATACTTAGACCGTTCCTCCTGAACATTCTTAAACCACTTCAACGTGTCAAAACTCATCTCAAAAGATAGATTCAATTTTGTAAAACACATCGCATTTGGGCTCTACAACCACCAGAGTTAGTAGCCTATGTTGAGGGTTTAGAACACCAACTCAGAGACATTGAGAGAAGTGTTTACGACATCCAGTTGGAGCTTGAGGTAAATTCAATAAGAGGACGATTTTAATTTTCTTTGTGTGTTTTAATTTGTTTTTCTATTTGTGTGCTTTAGTTTGTTACCCCGGTGAAATGGCGGATAACGGTACTCCGTGACAATCAAGTCGGTTACTTCAGTTTCCCATAATAACTGATATTCTGAGGCGAAGGTATGGACAGAAACGAGATTCTAGCGAAGCTTCACAAGCGATTCCCTTCACTTCCTCAGAATGCCCTCCTTACGATCTATAAAGCTCGGTCCGAACGCATGCGATTACTCATGAGGAATAACATACCTGCTGACATCCGTTGGTTAATCGAGGCTAAAGTACGATCGGCAGGTGAGTTACCTCCAAAATTTATTGCATACATGCCTGGTTGTGGTAAAGGAAATTATGCAAGAAAACGACGAGCTCGAAGAATTTCTGTTGCTTGTCATAAGTGTGCCAGAATGAGTTGCAATAAAAACCCATGTTCTTTAGGAATGGTGTCTGATAACAGGGAAGATAAGATTCAATTCATTAGGGATGGCTTGAATAAGGAGTCATTGGATGATATCCTTTTGTCTCTTGAAACGCATCCCAGTGGATATGTGCAAGGAGCGATTCTCCAGTTATGGCCGTTATTCCAGAAAGAGCATGCACGATATAGTCTCGGGAATCTGACTATAAACGACCCTGTTTGCCAGTTTATAAGAAAACTGGATAGGAAGCCTATCCTCGACCCATAGAGGGCGTTCAAGCCGTTTCTGGACGTAAAACTAGAGGAAGATGTGAGCCACAGTCGCAACTACCTGTAAATATCCTTTTACTTTATTGTTATTTTATTTCACTATTGTCTTATTGTTTGCATTATTGTCTTTAATAATTTTATTACTGTTTGCTTTTTTCCTTTTTACTGTTTTCTTTTTGACTTGCGAGCCACGTGCTTTACGCGTTATTTGACACTGACATATTACCTCATACACAACCATGACCCACTATCACTAAGACTCTTAAATGTGATTTCTTTTTTGTCAAGCACTCACAAATTGTTTTCGAGAAGTATCACAATGGCAGCTACTCCCAATAGACAATTCAAGAACATTTGTGTGCTTTCTGGATTTACCTATGGCAAACATAAAGAGTTCGTTGAGGCAGCCATAGATCTTGGTCGAAGCATAGCAGCGAGAAAATTACACTTGGTGTATGGAGGAGGTAATCGAGGGTTATCAAAAATGGTCTCAGAAGCAGCTTTTATCAGAGGAAGTCAAGTGTTAGGCATCATCCCAAGAGTCCTAAAACCATTGGGCAGTTCGTCTGACTCATCAACTGGAGAAGAGTTAGTCGTCTCAGGTATGCAAGAAAGAATAACTGAAATGCTTAATTATGCTGATGCTTTTATTTTCCTTCCAGGAGATCTTGCAACACTAGAGGCACTTATCACACTAGCATCTTGGGCCCATCTGCACATCCACCAGAAACCCATCGGTTTGTTAAATGTCAATAACTTTTATGATGGCTTTATCGCATTTCTTAACCATGCAATAAAAAACTATTTCATTCCCGCTAATGTGAAAAAACTCTTTATTTGTGCTCACACTGCTAATGAGCTACTGGATCTATTACAAGCTTATAGACCGGAGCCAGACCCTTGGACCTTTGTGTTGGAGCGTCCAAATAATGATGGTAACAGTAGCAGCAGTAAGAAGTACAAATTAGATTTAACTCTCCGCCTGTAAATATTTTCTTCTGTGTTGCACCACCCAGGTGATGTCTTCTAAACTCTACTTCTTTCATTTCAAACATTGAGGACAATGTTTCGTTCTGGTTGGGGGGAGGGAATAGTCGACAATTATGAAATTTTGGTTAAGTTTTTACTAATTTTTTGTTGTAGAAACTAACTGTTGCTAACTTTTTGTGTTGAAGATGGCTGAATATGGAGTGTAGTGACTCTAGAAACGCATCTTCATCGTTTAAAAAAAAATTAAAAAAAAAACTTAAAAAAAAATTAAGACATTTTCTTTTTTCTTTATTATGTGTTTATGTTTATTTTTCTTCTTTTTAATTTATCCTCTATAAAAATGCATTTTCCAACTTTTGAGTCGAAGATGGCTGAATATGGAGTGTAGTTCCTCTAGAAACGCATCTTCTTTAAAAAAAATAATAAAAAAATCATTTTCTTTTCTATCATTTTTGTAACTTTTCTAAATTAATTTTTCTACATCATTTTCACATTTCTGCATGCATATTTTTTTTTTTATGTTTAGAATAGGTTGGGGGGTAGAATGTTGTTTAAAAAAAAAAATTTTGATTTGTTTTAACATTGGGTGACATGATTAATTTAAATTTTAGTATTTGTATTATCTTTGGTCTTAAGTGATGTTACATTATGTTTGCTACTCTACATGTTGATGTTGGAGACATATATGAGTTGCTTGAAGGAATGAACATGTCATAATAAGTACCAAGTGAGTTTTTGAGCCTATCATTTTTCTTGGAGAGTAACCCTTTTGCCCATTCTTTATACAGCTTAATAGTTTATTATTGTATACACGATCTCTAGATTTCTTTTGAGTTAACCCTTAATAAAAAAAAAAAAAAAGTATGTTGCTACATTTGGAGGCCCATCTAACTAGTAGATATGGAAGGTTATTCAGAGCCCTAAAAGACGATGGAAAGGCCATCTTTGATCCGTTTGAGCCTTTCTAGCCATCCCTTTTATTAAATATCCATAGTTAACTCTTTTGAGCCTTTAAAAAAAAAAAAAAAACATTTTCTTTGTCAACTTATCATCTTGACCCACTCCGATTTGGAGTATTACCCGATGTCTTATAAGTTCCATCACCTATTTATGTTTGAGAAAATGTAAATAATTATTTTGTTCAGTGAAGTTATGCCAAATAAAAGCAAAAAAAAAAACAAAAAAAACAAAAACAAAAACAAAAGTTGTTGTTTCAAAAGAATAAAAATAGGTGAAATCCACCTTGCAACTTCCAAAAAAAAAAAATTCTCTGCATTTTTCTCAAACATACACTTTGTTTTCCTTATTTCCCTTCTTTGTTAACCATGTCCCTAGCCTACGTTACGTCCTAATAAAAGTCCTTCTTGATTTTAGGGAACTATAGTCCGAAGTAGAAGCTAGTTATATGGGCTAAAAAGATGTAGTGATGCATAATTAAAAAAAAAAAAGATAAATAAAGTGGGTTGACTAACATTTTATTTGACTTGAGATCGTATTATTTCTAAGCTGAGGGCATATTTATTTCATCTTGGTGAGAGCATGTGATATCACTTCTTTATTATTTTCTCTCTCAATTACCATTCATTAGAGTGACTATTTTTATTGGGATTAATTTATTTGTGAGAGTGTCACTACTTCCAGTGAGATTTTGGGGTTTGACATGTCTACTGGGCTAATTCATGTGGATGGTTGATGTGGGTGTGATGTTGCTTTAGACTGGAGATAATGCTTATACTTTTATTTGATTGCTATCATTAGTCTGATGGAATAAATACGAGTGTTTCTATTAAAAAAATATATATATTTTGAATTTGAATTTTGTTTTCGCTTTATTTGCTAGGGACTAGCAATAAGCTGGTTGGGGGGTGTGTTGAGTGTTAGAAAATGCATATTTATAAAGGAGAAAACCGTCATTTTACATTTTAAGTCTTACTAACAACCCTTACTTTTATATATTTAACCTTCTTGTGATTTAATTACATGTGTTTTATTTTAATTAAGTATTTTATGTATTTTAGGGGCATTATAGTCATTTCACAATAAAGGAGAGATCAGACGGCAAAACGGACATCACTTTTGAACTCAGGACGGTCGAAAACCTTAGGAGGAGCATAAAAGGAAAAATGGCACTATTCACATATACGGTACTATTCACGTGTATGGTACTGTATACGTTACTGTTCACGACACTGTTCACATAAACGGATGATGACGTGGCATTGACCGATGATGTGGCATTGACTGATGAGGTGTCACGATCCTGTTGGACTAAAATTCTTATGTACTGTTGATGGTGACGTGGCAGCATATCAGTGGACGAAAAATCTCGCGTACGATGCATGCATCACACAGGATTATTTTCAACCAAACCGCGTTACTGTTCATCCGGGTCAAACCGTGTTACTGTTCATCCGCGTGGTCAAACCATGGACTGTTGACTGATGACGTGGCGCAATCCTGAGCGTCCAAACTGTTTTTAATCCGATGGCCATGATTTACTCCATGTATCTATAAAAAGGGGGCCTCCCCCCCCTAATTTGATATCTCTGAATCCATTTTTGGGATCCATTTTCTGTAATTCCTTCTCCATCTTGTATTTTCTTCGTATTTTAATAAATTCCCATTTTGCCCCTAGTTCAACTATGAGTGGCTAATTTTCTTTCAAGCTTGGGTTGAAGGTGAAGTCTCAACATGTGTCATGGGCTTTATTTGGTAAATTTATTTTCTCTTCCCCTCTAGTTTTTGTGGATGTTTTGACTTCTCGTCGACAAATAATACTAATCTTGTCTAGTACCGCCTTGGTTTCACCGGCCCTCTAGTATAAGGTTATTATTATTTGGTACGATAAGCCCTTAGCACCATATTGATTAGAGCGTGGTTCATGAGGTGTGGATTCCCCCCTCATGATTTAATTGGCATTAATAAGGAATATTTAGCCCATGATGCATGTTGATACGGATCCAGATACCCAAGTACGTCATTTCAATAGAATTCTCTTCAATTTATTCTCACCATTTCAATACCAATTTTAGAATTTATTCTCTCCATTTTAATTTAAGTTTTAGCATATTCCAATCATTTCCACCACAAATCCAATCACCCATTCACAAAATTAATTCTACACAATTAAAATCCACCTCCTCGTGGGATCGACACTCGTCACCATTAATCTATACTACAACAGATTCGTGCGCTTGCGAGTACATTAAAATTTTCACAACAAAGGTCAAATGAGGAAAATGTGAATGTTATTGTTCATGATGATGTTGATGGGATAACAGTTAGTGATCCAACACTGGGGAATGTAGCACATTCCAATAATAGATATATGCCTAGAGTTAATTTGTTTACATGCAGCAGTTCATTCGACACTGATAACTCACATTCTAATACTATTAACTTGCCATCTACGGAAATTGTTGGTGATAGTGATTGGTTAATGGGAAAAAAATTGTTTAGTTCGAAAGAAAAGTTGCAACAAGTGCTTTTTATGGAAGCTCTAAGGAAAAATTTTGAGTTTAAAACCTTCAAGTCGGGGAAGAATATTCTTGTTGTTAAGTGTGTTGACGATACTTGTAAGTGGCGACTTCGTGCTCTGAAGTTTGGGAGTTTGAATATGTTTAAAATCACAAAGTACTATAGTGTCCATAGTTGTGCACTTGATGTCCGTAACAGAGATCATCGTCATGCTTCATTTAAACTTATCGGACATAAGATTTGTCATAAGTTTGATGGTGCTTCATCCTCATATAGGCCTGGTGATATCAAAGAAGATTTTCAGAAACAGTTTGGGTATGAAATAAGTTATCACAAGGCATGGAAAGCAAGAGAATATGCAGTGGAGAAAGTTAGAGGCACGCCTGAGGATTCATTCAAGTTACTCCCTTTATACATGGAAATGTTAAAGAAGAAAAATTCGGGCACCTGCACGTTTCTTGAAGTTAACAATGCAAATAACTTTAAATATTTTTTTATGGCAATTGGGGGTTGTATACATGGATTTATTTCATCAATAAGGCCAGTCATTGCAATTGATGGCACGTTCTTGAAGGGAAAATTTAAAGGAACTTTGTTCATTGCGACAGCACTTGATGGTAACAATCAACTTTATCCTGTTGCATTTGGTGTTGGTGACAGTGAGAATGATGCATCATGGGGATGGTTTCTAATGAAGTTAAAAGTAGCAATAGGCGAAGTTCCTAATTTTTTTTTCATTTCTGATAGGCACCCAAGTATCCAAAAGAATGTTAACATCGCATTCCCAAATGTTGCATATGGTATTTGTACGCACCATTTAAAGCAAAACTTACGAGCTAAGTTTAAAGAAATCGAGGTAGGTGCAATTGTTGAACTAGCTGCAAAAGCTTATCGACCACAACATTTTAATTACTTTATGAATGAGATACAAAAGGTCGATGAAAGAGTTGTTAAATATCTTCAAGATGCAGGGTATGAGAAGTGGGCTCGTTGTCATTTTGATGGGTTGCGTTATAGTATTATGACAACAAACATAGCAGAATCCATGAATTCTGTTCTTAAAAACCCCTGACAGTTGCCCATTCACAAGTTATTGGATTCAATCATTGATAAGCTACGGGAGTGGTTTTGTGATAGGCGAGAAGAGGCAGTTAATTGTCATACTCGACTTACAAAATGGGCTGAAAAGGAGTTGTTAACAAAATCTGAGAATTCTCGTACATATAAAGTGGTGACACTAAATATGTATGAGTTTATTGTTAAATATGGTGACCTTAATGGTCATGTCAACATTCTTGACAAGACATGCAGTTGTCGGGAATTTCAACTCGATCAACTACCTTGTGAACATGCATTAGCTGTTTGTAGGTATCGAGAAACATTGTCTGTATATGACATGTGTTCTCGTTACTATTCCAGTGAAGCATGGGTTGCAGCATACGCAGAAACAATATATCCTGTTGGCACAGAAAAAGAATGGGAGGTTTCAGAAGAAGTGCAAAGTAATGAGGTTTTGCCCCCTGTGGAAAAACGGAAAAAGGGTCGGCCACAAAAAATTAGGATACCATCACAAGGCGAAGAGAAGTTGCGCCGTAAGTGTGGTAGGTGTGGTTCTCGAGGACATAATCGACTAACTTGCAGTGCACCAATCCCACTGTCTAACAATGAGCCCGTAGTTAGACCAAATGAAACATAAACAAGCACATGTACTACTATGAACCTTATATACTTGTTATTTTTTGTTGTTTTCATTTTTTTAATATCTTTCATATTTAGTGATAAATTTCTACCTTTTTGTTTCGCAGATGAATAACCGTGTTTGTGTGTCTTTATAAGAATAAGTATTGAAGGGAGGTGACCAGATGCTTATAAAATATGTACCGCGTTTTTGGGTTGAATATGCCAAAAATTTATGATGAATGTTAAACAACTTCCATTGTATTACGACTTATTTATGTAGTTAGTGTCATTTATTTGAAGTTTGATATGTTTAAAATCTATATTGATTGTGTCATCAATATAATTAATGATTGAAAAGAGTTTTTATTCTGTGCACATACCCGAGTACAATCGTGTATTTTGGCTATTACAGAACTGGTCATATTTATTTCTAAATACTCGACTACAGTCGTGTATCTGTGCAAATACCCGACTGCAGTCGAGTATTTTGTCACAGAGAGCTTGTCATGTTGATTTCTAAATACCTGATTGTAGTCGTGTATCTGTGCAAATACCCGACTGCAGTCGAGTATTTTGTCACAGAGAGCTTGTCATGTTGATTTCTAAATACCCGACTGTAGTCATGTATCTGTGCAAATACCCGACTGCAGTCGTGTATCTGTACATAAACTCGACTGCAGTCGTGTATTTTCTTACAGTGTATTCCCTGTGCATATATGGCAATCCTGTTATATATCACATAGATTGTACAAACTATCTTATCTATCATTAATATAATTAACAAAGAAATAAAATATATTAATGTTGTCAATTGTCTTTATTGACATCAAATATCAATAACATCCTCGTCATAACTATTACATTTCATAGTCCAAAAAATGACACTATTATGATCGATTTATTGTCGATCACGTTAATATGATCGATTTTCCCCTCAATGTTATCAATCTTTGTGTCCATATTCTTCATGGTATTTTCCATCTTGGCAATATTTTCTTCAATGTTTTGAATGCGACAACTAAGATGAGTAACCTTCTCCTCGAGAATAGAACCATCAAACGCACGGGAGGCATGTTGAGACGGACCACCCTGACATGTGTAAAAATTTTCAAAATATTATATTAGCCTTGATGTAGTCGTGTACAGTCATGTAAGGTATCCATTACACAACCACAGTCGAGTGAAGTATTTATTACCCGACTGTGGTCGTGTATAGTAGAAAATGAAGTAGTGTATCAAAACTATTGAAGCAAATATATATTTTCGAGGACTGAGAAATACAAATAACCATAAACTAAAATCATTTGACTCAATAGAAAATGAAACAAATATTACAACAACAAAGCAATCAAATCAAAAGTTCCAAAGTCGATGCTCATAAATAGGCTGCAACTTAGTATTTTGTTTACTAAGTAATGAACTTATTGGATAATAAATAAGTTAGTATCGCAGTATTTTGTTACTTACTCCCTTCATAACAGATATGCATAAATAGGTAAACAATTTATGGCATAAATTACAGCATAGTTTAATAGAACAGTGACTTACCTTTTTTTTTATGACCTCAGCTGGTATTGATGCTGATTTATTTAAATGTTCTGGAGGCAATGTTCTTGGACCACTGGAGGTGGGTGCACCATCTGAATCACTATCATCAGGAAAACCATCAAAACTATTTAACTCACTATCATGTGATTCATTATCTTCATGTGAAGGATTTTCTTCTGCATGACTATCTGACTCAATAGCATTATCATTCTCTTCACCGATCTCTTCAAGCCACTCATCTTCACTAAAATAGCTCATGTAATGCTTATTTGCCTCGACATCTCCGGTAGCATGTAATTTTTCTATGAAAACCATCCTGGAGGCTTTTTTATTCAATACATTCATTTGAATCTCTTCAAACTCTTTAGGCTTTGTTGATTTCCATCTCAAAATCCTTGGAAATAAATCACCATAACGCTTTGCACATTTATCACCGATGACGGAAACTGCTTCATATGCCCACACCTATATAATCATTGACACAATTTATTTTCAGCAAAAAAATTGGTAAATTCTAAATAGAAAGATAATACTCAATAAGCGATTAATAAATTAGTTTAGTTTTGTTACCATAAAAGCATGAGGGAAACCATGTACACTATACGTTGCTCCCTTGTATTTAGAATCCGCAGTTGACTTCTTCTTAGGCTTCACCACACGCTCTACAATGCCTTTTCTCAAACTACCAATGGTCATCTTGAAAGAAATGCGTCCCCAGGGAAATTCATTAAACTCGGTAAAATTGTCCACAAGGAGTACATTAGTTTCATTTATATGATTTCTATTCTCCTTTCCAAGTAACACGGACTCAACAAAATACAACATGGCCAGCTTGACCATTTTCATGTCATCAGTTGACTTAGCCTGCAAGAACTTTGTACGAAATTCTTGTGTTGTGATTGCACAATTTCCATCTAGGAACTCATCAACTATTGTGTAATCATCATCATTATTTTCAGTATCGGGCTCATACGATGGACTGCAATCTAAGCCTGTCACCAAGGCAAACTCCTCCAATGAAAATCGAATATTTTTTCGTCCGATCCTAAACCACATTGCATTTTCATCTGATTTCACTTCTCTCAATAATATGCTGTGGAGTAACTGAGCAGAAAACTTTAACTCTTTCACATCCAAAAAATGACCGAAACAAGAACGCCTGAAAATATTTTTCTGCGCCTCAGAGAGTTTATCTTTAATGTCCTTCACTGCCTGTAGTGATGATCGATTTGAAATCTTTGCTTTGAAGTATTCAGATTCCTTGATCTTCGGTTCCATCTGCATAAATACAAAAATATTTATCAATCAATATATAAAATGATTGAAAAGTTACATAATAATATATTTTAAACCAATCATAAAAATTACACGACATACTAGTCGAGTAAATCATTCATTACACGACTACAGTCGAGTAAATCATTCATTACACGACTACAGTCGAGTAAATCATTCATTACACGACTACAGTTGAGTAAAACATGCATTGATCTACAGTCTACTATATAAACTATAGATTTTTTGTAACATTGGAAATACAGTGTTCATACCCAATGCATGTCCAGTGAAGAATTCTTTACAAACTACAGTCCAGTAAAGAACTAATTATGCGAATATAGTGGAGTAAAATGTTCATACCCGACTGCTGTCGAGTAAAGTATTCATCACACAACAACAGTCATGTAAAGAATTCTTTACTCGACAGCAGTTGTGTATGAAATTCTTTACTCGACGGGTAAAGAAATTCTTTACACGACAGCAGTTGTGTAAAGAATTCTTTACACGACTTCGGGGTAAAAGTCAGGTAAATAAATGTTTTACACAACTGCATTGGAGAATTCTTTACACGACTCCATAGTAAAAGTCATGTAAAGAAATTCTTTACACAACTGCATTGGAGGTTAGATTATAATAACAACTAAAAAAAGGAAATTGAGCTGCAAATCACAACCATAGACTACACATAGTAGAATACAATTAATTAAACGAAATCAATAAAAAAATATAAACAAATTAATTGGTGAGATGTATCAACAGTGAACTGTTCAGCTCCTGAATCAACTTTAGTTATGGCTATTTTATGTGATTTCAGCATTGAAGTATTTGCAGGTACTATACAGAGGCATCTCAGTTCTCATATTGTGATTTCAACATTGAAGTACTTCCCAATTTCAAAATACTGGTAACAGAAACACATTTTGGCAGTAAAACATTTTTCCTGACAAATTTGTAAACCACAAGTTATTCCTCTTTTTCTCTTTTCTAATCTAACATTATTAATCAAATAAACTGCAATTAATTTGTTCAATGACTTTATCACAGCTTCATGAACTAATTTCAAGACAACTCCTAGTCTTAGTTCTCAACTATAAGTATTGAAGTTGGGTTGATTATTTCTCGATAGAAATGACACCAAATTCGAAATTGATGTGCATTTTATATGTGTAATTTGCCCAAAAAGAATTAAAGATTCAAGAACCTTGCAAGGAGAGAAAGTTGCCGTGTGTGCAAATGTGGTCCACTTAAATAAAAATGAAATTATGGAGACGAACAAAACAACAAAATGTACACGTTGCCATCTGCATTCACTCAAAACTCAATTCGCTTAACCGGGCCATATACTCCTCATGGATGGAAAGTAAAATCTTAGTCCCACCTAACATTTCCACAGATATTAAATTGATAAATTACCTTCAATTTTTCTCGTTTTACTTATTTTGCCGCGTTTCGATGAGAGTGTAGAAGAGTTGTTGTAAAATGGAAGATGAGATGTTGAAGGAGAGTGGGGGAATTGCAGCTACTGGTTTGCACAAAAGCGCCGTCGATTTACTTGTTTTGCTGCGTTTCGGCTAGAGCGTGTAGAAGAATTGTTGTAAAATTACAGGGATTTGTAAAATGGAGAAAGAGAAATCCAGAAGAAGGGTTGAAGGAGACGTTGTTCTGTTCGTGAGAGAATTGGGGGTTTTGTTAATTGGTTGTGGTAGTTTGGTTGATTTAGGTTTTTCATTAGGTTAATTTCGTAACTGCACATAAAAAAAAGCATATACAGATAATTTTTAAGTATGGGGCTATTTTTAGACAAATACCCTATTTTTGGGGTATACCACAGACAAATCCCTGTTCTTGGCCTTTTTTAATGGACCCATCTGGTTGCTGCATATAGATGTCTTCTTCAAGATACCCGTTAAGAAACGTAATTTTGACATTCATTTGCCAAATTTCATAATACAACGCTGTAGCAATAGAAAGCAGAATTCTAATGGATTTAAGCATAGCAATCGGTGAAAATGTTTCCTCACAATCGATTCCTTCTTTCTAAGTATACCCTTTGGTTACTAATCTTACTTTAAATGTTTCCACCTTTCCATCTACTCCCTATTTTTCTCTTGTAAACCCACTTACACCCTATAGGTTTTACCATATTTTGTGCCTTTACAAGTTCCCAAACTTTATTGGAATACATAAATTCAATTTCTTAATTTACAACGTTTTTCCATAGTTCAGTATCTCCATCTAATAGAGCTTTATTGTAACTAGTGGGATCACGTACTTGTCCATCTGAGATAGATGTACAAGTTTCTCCTAGTAACATGTACCGTGCTGGTAATTTAACTACCCTCCCACTACGACGAGGTTCTATGGGTGGCTGTTGTTCAAGGGTAATATTATGATGGTCATATTGTTGCTTTTCTTCATGTTGATTAATAGGTACCGAAATATGAGCATCAACATTATCTCTTGATAACACTTCCAGTATTGCCTTACTCTTAGGTTTGAAGTTATTCATATAATGTTCCTTAATAGAAGTGAAATGTGTACTAATAATTACTTTTATGTCTTGAAGATTATAAAATAAACCTCTCCTTATTCCTTTGGGATACCCAACAAACATACAAACCTCAAAACATGAATCTATTTTGTCGGCCTTTGGTTTTAGCACATGTGCTGGTGAACCCTAAATATGGATATGTTTCAAACTTGGTTTGCAACTTGATCATAATTCTATTGGGGTTCTAGGCATTGACTTAGATGGAATTAAGTTTAATATGTATGTCATTATTTCTAGTGTTAATTCCCAAAATGAGATGGGTAATATAGAATAACTAAGCATAAATCTCACCATATCCAAAAGAATTCTATTTTTTCTTTCAGCTACACCATTTTGTTGTGGTGTTCCTAGAGTTGTTAGTTGAGATATAATCTCATTTTCAACCAGATACTCTTTAAACTCTCCTGAGAAATATTCACCCCTCGATCAAATCGAAGTCTTTTTATGTTCTTACCTAATTATTTTTCTGGCTCAGTCCTGTGCTCTTTGAATTTTTCAAGAGCTTCAGACTTATGACGTATTAGATAAACATAACTATATCTTAAATAATCATCAGTGAATGTGATGAAATACTCGTAACCTCTTCAAGCTTGTACATTGATTGGTTCACATACATCTGTATGTACCAATTCAAGTAGTATTGTTGCACGTATTCCTTTAGCCGAGAAAGGCGTTTTGGTCATTTTTTCTTCTAAACAAGATTCACAAAGTGGCAACGATTCATTTTCCAATGGACCTAAAAGTCCATTTTTTATCATTGTTGTGGCATGCATATAATAGATTAAAGGACTTAAATGATATAAATTATCTTCCAATGTACCAAAACTTATTAGTCTATTATTTTTCAAAATAGAAATAGATGAACTAAAATTTATAGTGTACCCTTATTTTGACAAACAAGCTACTAAAATTAAATTCCTCTTAATGTCTGAAACATAACGATAATTATTCAAAACTGAAGTCTCATTAATAAAAGATAATAAAACAAATCCAGTCTTCACTGCTGACACGAATTGGTATGTCCCTAACTGTAGTTTAATGCTTTTTTCACTTAGTTTCCTAGTTTCCTGAAACCAAAAAAATGAATTACAAATATGATTAGTTGCTCCAGAATCCAAGACCCAACTGTCAACAAGATTATGAACTAAGTAAGTCTCTATGACTAAAAGATTTTCCATACGTGATTTTACAATCTTAGGGCAATCTTTTTTATAGTAACCCTTTTGTCCACACTTGAAGCACTTGCCTTTCGACTTGCCATCTTTCTTAGTAAACGGTTTCTTTTTCTCAACTTTATTCCTTTTGCCTTTTGGCTTAGGCTTAAAAGAAGTACATTTTGTTTTAGTAAGGTTAATGCTTCCATGAGATTTTTCAACAAGATAAATCTCTTCAGTTGAATGAAGTTCTTTAATCAAATCTGTTAAAGTCATATTTCTTTTATTCATATTATAATTGACCTTAAACTCCTTGAATGTTTTAGGCAGAGATTCTAGCACCATGTCAATCTTTAAATTATCATCGATCTGTGCACCCTTAATCTCAGCCTCATTCAAATGATCCATTATTTTCAGGATATGATCACGAACTCTTGTACTATTTCCCATCTTGAAGTTCATAACACCTTTTAGCGTTGCTTGTCTCGCAAAGCGAGTACTCTGCCCAAACATCTCTCGAAGACTCTCCATTATTTCAGTGGCTATTTCCATGTTCTGATGTTTGGTCTGCAAAATATTATAGATAGAGGCTAAAATGTAGTATTTTGCCATTTCATTAGCTTTTTGCCATTTTTCATAAAGCCTCCTCTGATTTCTACTAGCCTCCTCTGCTGGTTCAGGAGGATATGGTTGGGTTAAGACATATTTATAATTTTCAGCAGTTAGGACTATAAATAGATTTCATTTCCAATCTGTGTAGTTCTCGCCAATGAGTTTGTTTTGACTCAGAATAATGGTGAGTGGGCTTAGGAAAGACATTTTCTGAAAAATAAAATAGATATGTATAAACACTTTGAAACAAATAATGTTCACAATAAATAATCTAAAATGCAAAAAAACAAAGTTTTTTATTTTATTGTAACAATAATTTAGTACTGTTTTGGCAAGCTAGTCATTAGGAAAGGCATGCCTACACTTACTAGACTCAATTAATCATTAGATTATTTACTTTCATGTTGAAACGTGATAAATAATTATCGTTATCTTTTAGGGCCAAAATTTGTTAACAAAGCTTTGTTGGGAAGGCTAACAAATTTTTGTTGAGTGTATAACCGTTGTTTTAATCTACGTATCTTTCATATCATGCAGCCACTGTTAGGGTGATCACCAGATTCAATTTTATCTGTAAAGAAGTTCATTAAATAAAATGTCTAATATATATACTCTCTTTAGGGAGTAACACTGTATCATGAAGTTGAGGTATATATATAATTTTATTATTGCACTAACAAGGGAGCCCGTGAGAAAAATAATCTTAAATTTTCCCTCTCCCACTCAATACTTTAAAGTTAGTTTTTCCTTTCAAACAAGTACATATTATATCTTATATTATTAATTGGATGCTTCCTAAAATAATATTATCTAGAACAAATCTAATATTATTAAGCACATGCAAATGTCAAACAATATATATATCTAGATTCATAATATATAGATGCCATGTATTTTATGATACCAGTATTATGATGCATAAAGTGACACTTCCTATTTTATATGACATGTTATCATGACATATTATTAATCATATAGATAAAAATAATTAAACAATCTCAATTCATGATTTTCCTAAGAAAAAATCGACTTAATCTATAAGCCTAATATCTATTGGGTTTCAAGTCAACGTCCATCTTTCTTCTTTCTTTTCCTTGTATTGCTCTTATCCATATAACTATTGGCTTGGGGACTATGGGGCTTTTAAAATTTATGCGTAGTTCAATTTTTATATTTAAATTTGGACACATAAATAAAAATTCTATTGGGTCTTATTTTTTTAATATATATATATATATCGATCCAATGAATTTAATAAAATAAGTCCAAATTTATCTTCAAAAACTCTTAAGCCAAATAAATTTTATTATGGCTCTACCAAATTTTCATTTCAATTTTGAAATCTCTTAAATGGGCTTGGGACCAATATAAATAAATTTGGACAAATAATAACTATTGGGCTTATCAAAATTCTATGTATATTATCCAATTGATAGCCAATAATGGACTTGGATCCAATATAAATGAATTTGAATTTTTCAGCCCAAAACCAAAAACACTTGGGCTACCGTAAAATAATGAAACTATAGGGTGCCATGGGGTATAAACCAAAAACCCTAAATAACTTATTTTTCTTCCAGCCGCTACCAGCATATACTGTTGGACTTAAATCCAACAGTATAAATTGGTGAGACAATAGGGTGTCTAATGAGAAAATCCAAACAAAATTGAAATTAATATATAAAATCAATTTTCAATATGAAATTTTAAAAAATTACTCATCCTTTTTTAAAATCTTTTGTAGGATAATGTAATTTTAATAATAGTGATTTTAAAAAATTATTATAATACTAAAAATTAATTTTTAATTTTTCAAAATCACTTTTGAATATCTTAAAAACAATTTTGAGTGGCCCCCAAATAATTGAAATTAATATATATAAAGTTATCTTTACAATTAGGGATGACAACAGGGTGAAATGACGTGAGGGGGAGGAGCCATACCCCATTCCCCACCCTTCTAAAAATTTTGTTCCCATTCTCCACCTCATTTCCAAAAATATTTATTGGGGTACGAATAGAAAATTCTCATGTAGGAAATGATTTCCCTATTTTCGTCTCATTCCTCATTTATTTATTTATTTTATAGTAGAAACGGGTACATAATTTCAATACTAAAATATAGAAACTTAAATAAAATCATAATCCTATTATAAAGTATTTAAATTATTAAAAATATCTTCAAAAGTTTGAAACAATATTTTAAAATGATATTAAAACAGTAAAATATTTAAAGAGAACAACACTTTAAAAAAGAAAGGAAACATAATAATACTATTTTTATATTAGGTAAAAATAAAACAAAATTTGTTAACCAACATTATAATTAACAAAATAAAAAATAAAAAATATTTATATAACAGGAATTAGGGTGGTAAATATAAAACCAAATCTCACCCTATTGACGTCAGAATTATTTTTTCTTTATTTCTCACCCCATTTCCTAAAGATTATTTAAAATTTATCACATTTGAAATGGATCCCTAAGACCTCAAGCCCATGGAAGATCAAATAATATGATTTAATTAAGTCTGACCATTATTACCAAGATTGTCAAATTTCAGAAAACAATATTCTTTACATAGAAGCACAGAAGGGTCGTTAGAAGTAAAAACTTACAACTAATCTACTCTTTGCTAAAATGCTACGGCAAAAACTGGCAATTGCAAAAACATGACACAAATGAAGACAACATAAACAGTAGACGAGCAGCGGAAGAATGATTCTGTGCCGAGAGGGACAAAAGAAAGTGTTAACATAACTGGTGAGATCATGAATCTTTGGATTTGGCTTTAATATAAGGATTCGGCTTTAATATATTGAGTCCAGTACTCAAACATCAAAAAGGTTCCTAAACTTTTTGTTACAGAAATAAAAGTTGAATTGAGATTTTCTTCTTTTTTTTTCCTAACCCAAAATGTGTCATCAAGAAAGATCATAGTAGGATACACTAATCCCAATGGTGGGAGTTATACAGTTTAGGCATCCGCTGACTCAGAGGAGTGATGTGGGTAACTTGACCACACATCTTCCCACTTCGTTTGTCCATCGGTTACAGCCTTTATAACTGATGCTGCCTCATCCACGCTGACACGGATTTGATCCTTGCTATCTCGCTCTCGGATTGTCACCGAGGATGTTGAATCAACAGTTATAGCAAACGGTACACCAAGTTCATCTGTTCTTGCATACCGTTTCCCTATGGAGGTGCCTGCACATATTAGTACACAATAACAGTAACGTCAGATGTTCATGGACCCAAAAAAATGTACTAGAATATTAATAGAACAAAAAGCATGGAGTTATTATATAATATTCAGAGATGATTTAACCATGAGGAAAAAAGATGGAAATAACCCCCTCATTTGGACTTTGGAACACAAATAACCATAACGTACATCGAGAAATATTTACATCCAAGAACATCTTCCTGGAACATATGGGTTACCATATACACATATGCAATTTTCTCTATGATTTTCAAGAAATCTACGGCATAAATGTATAACAATATAAGTCCAAGGTGCCTTTTTGGTTGCCTTAGCAATGAAAGACAGCATCCACACCAGCAAGTAGTTAAATCTCTTCAAAAGGATAAGCGGCTTCCAGATTTGTATACCAAAATTTGAACTCATACCAGTCAGTCACCCAGCCCAGCGGTAAAAAAGTCTAGATAATCTTAAATGGCTGAATTCTTATTTATAAATACATCGTAGACAACCATGCATATATGCAATCATACAAGTCAGGAAGGAAAATGGCCCCAGGGGCCTGTCACTGTCCCTAATTTGGCAAAGAATCCCCATCCCACCACATACCCATCTCTGAATTGAGATGTTTGAGTACAGTCATTTTGATCAACTAGCTGGCCTAAAAATGGTCTCTCCATTTGCATGTGTGTTCTTATCGGGCTATCTCAAAACGAAATTTATGAAAATCAGGAGTCATCAGAGTATTAATATTTCACAGTTTCTAAGTGATGAGCTCAAATCAACTAATACATGTTTGTTTAGTCAGAACTTTTCTGAGGAATATTTTATTAATCGATAAAAAGGTTGCCAGAAACTTTAACCATGAAAGACTATTTACCCAGAGCACAAACCTGTTATGTCAATCTTGTGAGAGATTCCAGCAACTTTTAATAACGTGGAAATGACTTTGGCAACCTCCTCATACTGTTGATTCTGAACCAGTGGGAAAACAGTGCACTTAATAGGTGCCACAAGAGGGGGGAAACGGAAAACATTTAACTGTTCATCCCCAGCTTTACTTGGCCTTGTATAGAAAGAGTGCTCATAGAGGCAGTATATAATTCGACCAATGCCAAAAGATGGCTCTATAACTGATGGGGTGAAAACTCTCTGGTGTTCTTTCTTTTTCTCCTTAGAAATTAACAACATGTTCTTCTTAATGCAAACATTTTTTCCCAGAGTGCAGACATAAAACTCCACCTCCCCTTTCGATTCCAATGCGGCCTTCATCTCCATAGCTTCTTTCTCATTCATAGCCTAATGGGAAAGGAACTTATAATTTATTTACTGGCAGGACTTCCTAAACTTACAGCATCAACAACAGAAAGACTATTTCATACTTACCTCCAAAGCTTCAACCACATTCTTTTGGCTTCCCTTGAATGCAAGACCCAGCTCTTTCTTCACTGGAGCAATTACCAATTTCTGGAAAAAGTTGCAAGCAATCATATTACTCACACCCCACATGAAAAAGAAATGCTAAGCACACATGTTTATACTTCATACAATTAATAACAAGCAATAAGAAGTGTAATAAGCATAAAAAAACATACCTCCACTTCCCTAGGTTCTGAAAATTTCTCCTGAGCTACAAGCGCGACACCACTCTTCTCCTGTTATGTGAACGAGGGGGAGAAAAAATTCAATTAGTTCGCAGCACAACAAGTTCAGACAGCTAAAAAGATATAATACAACTTTTATGTTGTGAATTTGTGATGCTTCTAGCACTTATAAACGTCTCCTTAGAATAGTAGCTGATGTGAAAATGACTTTACAATTATCTAGTATGGGAGTACTTTTATAAGACTTATCCAGAAAATGTATATCAATCTATTACCGTGTGAGCATGCAGGTCATACGCAGACCTATCTGCAATGCCGACACATTCAATCCACCCATACGAACACTCAATCTCAGCATCCCAACAGTCTGCCGCATAATGAGCCATTTCATTTGCAAGATGCTGCCGGAACCGCAAACGCTCTTTATCTATACCAAGGCATGTTAGAAAGAGATATACTCGTCCAATGAAATAGCCAAGAGTTTCATTGTTTACTATTCCCTGAACAACAATGGAGAAAATAATCAACAAGAAGAGCACATGAAGCGGTACGGAGGGCCAAAAATGTCATTGGACAAGAAATGGTAAAATTAAAAACAATTTTAAACCAACCTTTGAAACAGCTTCACCTAGTGGAATCCTCTTTGCAGATTTACCTGACATCTGTTCCTCCCTTGGGAACATCAGGAACTCCAAGTTCGCAACTTCTGAGAATTTTGGGTGAGATTTGTCTTGAGGATCAACAAAGTGCTCAATTTCTGCAAGTGTGAATTCACGAACTCTCAGAAGGCCTTGGCGAGGTGATATCTGTACATGTCAAAAGATTTTAATAAACTTATATGCTCTCTCTGATTCACACTGCCAAATGCACCCAAACAAAGAGAAAAGTGCATTTTGCATAAAACCAAGAAAAATCAGCAGTAATAGTTGAAACTACATGCAATTTTAATCCATTAAACACTATCAATTCCATTTAGTACAGCCATTTCCAAAAAGACCCAAAATAAATTATGCAACTGTGCAACCCAAAAAAAAAATGCACAAGACGTAAAACTAAAAGAAATATTATAAACCTCATTCCTAAAAGCCTGGCCAATTTGGGCAGCAGCAAAAGGGAGTTTGTTTCCATTGTAATAATACAAATCTTTAAAATTCACAAATATGCCTTGTGCTGTTTCAGGGCGCATATACCTGCATAGAGAAGGGAATTATTACTTAATATGACTAAATATCCAACACTGCACATGGTGGAAAACTAAAATTAATAAAAAGCAGAGTTTTGAACTACTTGAATTACTGAAAGTCCTTCACAAGTATTTTATGCAAGTATAATGATGCGGTAGAGCACTGACAAAAAAACTCACCCAGGGATCAAGCCGGAGGGGCCAATTGATGTTTGAAACATTAAGTTGAATGGATAGGGATCAGACAGCGGATTCTTTGTGTCAGGAGCAGTAATACCATACTCCTTGATCTTAGCACCAAGCTCCTCGGCTGATAAATCATCCAAGACTGCCAGTAGATGTCTCAATTCCGCAGCCTTCTCTGCATATAAGCTAAGGTCTTTCTCAAGCTTCTCATTACAGAAATCCTTAAGCAAGTGGTCAGCACGATAACAGGTCCCCATTTTCTCATCCTTAACCATAAGGTCAGTAAATTTTTCAACATGACCAGACGCTTTCAACACAGCCTCAGGAGTCACACATGGGCAGTCCACCTCTAACATATCCTCTTCCAGAACAAAGTGCTAAGAGAAAATGAAAAATAGAAAAATATATCATGAAAACTCCCAACATATATATATATATATAAGAACGAATTAAATGGCCAATAGCGTCATCAGAAGCATAAGTAGTGCACCAGCTGCTTTTCCTTTTTTAAGATTTAATTTTGCTGAAAATAAATATCGGTTGCAGTCCTTATATATTAGTTCTCTCTCCATCTTGGTAATAACAAACTAATTGCCTCATGCTTAAATAAAGAAAATGAAAAAAAGTACATCATCATCATCATCCTCGTCATCGTCGTCGTCATCATCAATAATAATAATACAAGAGAGCACGGTTTCCTGAATTTCTGAGCAAAGAAAAATATTTGTTGCCAGAATATAATTTTCCTTAACACGGTTTGGTTTTACTATGTTTATATAAGCACATAGAACCCTATATAACAAGGCTAATATGTTATTGTAAGACCGGAAAATAGAGAAATAGAACAATATCATTGTGCAAAATTGCTTAAGAAAAAATGTTTCATAAACACCAGAAGGCTAGCTTATTTCAGCAAAATTAATAATGACAAAAGATCAAATAACACCACAATTTAAAAACAAAAGAAAAAAACATACAGCTTCAAATTTTTGTTAAAAACGAATTCCGATTTGCAAAACTAAACTGTAGCTAATAACTGAATTAACGATATGAATTGATAAAATTACTATAAATTGAAGAGCCTGCTTACCTGACGCCAAAAAGCAAGAACGTTAGACTTAACGGCACAGCCAGGTGGCCCGTAATCATAAAGAC
Source organism: Citrus sinensis (assembly GCF_022201045.2). Classification (NCBI taxonomy): domain Eukaryota; kingdom Viridiplantae; phylum Streptophyta; class Magnoliopsida; order Sapindales; family Rutaceae; genus Citrus; species Citrus sinensis. The sequence goes on from NC_068563.1 coordinate 17,862,560, forward strand.
CAGCAACACCACGGTAAATCTTGAAAGATGGAATAAAAAACAAACGCCGTTCAAGAGTGTTAAAGACAGTCTGACGGAAAGCCTCCCTGTTAACAGAAGCACCCCCGCCGCTACCACTAACGACACTCTGGAGCTCCCTTTCGACCGATGACTTCTCGAGTTTCAATCGATTGAGTGATTCAATAGCAGCGTCGATTTCGGACTTGGAAGCTTTTGCGGCTTTGAGAGCTCTGACGGCATTGCCTTGAGCGTCGACAGCCGATTGCTTCTCGGCTAGGGTTCGCCGAAGCGATTCCTCATTGCTGGCGTCAGCGGCGGCCATTGGAGGAGTCGAGGCTTGGGGCTTGACAGAGATGGCGTGTGATCTGCGCAAACTGAGACGAGAAATTAGATACCGACCAATGGGAGTTGATGAGGCTATGATAGTGGAGAACGTTCGCATACGAGAACCATAAGAAGAAAAAATATAAAAAAAAATCTTGTCACTAGGGTTTTAAGAGGGTAGTATGGTATATTTAATCGGGGAGTGTTTGACTAGCTAATTGGGGGGGGGGGGGGGGGGGGGGCCCCGGTTCGGCGCGGATCGATTTTAAAAACCAAACATTTTCTATTTGGTTCGATCTGAAAATATAAAAGATAGATTAAAATTGAAATAAAAAGCGAACCTAAACCGATGGATCGCATTGATGTCGGTTCGAGTAGATAGCGGTTCGATAATAAATTTTTTAAGGTTCGGTGTTCGGTTCAATAATGGTTCGGATTAAAAATTCCTTGTTCGGTTCAATAACGGTTCGGATTAAACGAAGCAATAGAAAAAAATAGGATAATAAGAAGAATGAAGCAAAAGAAATCATAAGAGGAACCCCAAGGTCGCGTTAAGAGCAACCATAACTTATGTACATTAATTAGAATCGATAGATCTATTTACAAGCTTTAGCTACATAGAAGATAATCAGAATTCATTCCAAAAGATATTCAAAGGTCAAGGCAATAAAAAGGAGATCTAGCTGATTATAATGTTGGTTTGAAAAATATTTTGTAACGGAAATATTTGGATCACAATTCTTATACAATATATAAAATAATTATAATCTAAAAATTGTACTTTTATTTTTTCTCTGAAGTAATCTAGATTCTCATATTACAATTTGTCACTATTAATTTTGTCAGATCATGATCCGTCACCAATTATCTTCTAGGTTATGATTCAAATTTGATTTGCACTCGGTGTGTGGGCATTTTTATCACTACTAAAAGCAACTAGTAAGATAAAATTTTCTCTCAAAGTTAGAAAGAAAAAAAAAATTTCTCTGATCTGTAGCTCCTATCTCCTTTTAGAGAAAATAAACCCTTTTATATCTTTATTTTATATCTTTATTTAGTGGAAATCCTAGGCTCCATATTTATATTTTTTTAATTCTATTAAATCAAATTTGAATTAAATTAAAAAACTAAGCTTTACTTGTTCTTGTTATAGGGTCCACGTTATAAAATAACATAAGACTCCTTACACACAAACATATTAAATGGAGTCTCCCACTAAATAATATTTTTAGACTTTTAAATCAAATAACTAGTTATCTTGTTTATTAATCCAGTAGTGAGTCAATTAAATGAGCTAACCCGGAGATCATATGGGTACATACAATAGTGGGTACAATAATTAGGCATGTAATTAAAATAGCCAAATTTATTTAATTCTAAATTTACTCCACTAAAATATTGGAACTGATCTTCATAATTGTATACTATCTAGGATAGGCTTCTAGAATAATAATTCGACCCATGCCACATTGATTTTCTTACTGAACAATCTTTTGTACCACATCGCTAATTAAATTGATATGTCAACTATCCAATCAATTTAATTACATCATGTTCCGTGACATTTACTGATTTTTTCTAATGGTCATTTTCAACATACTAATTATGTTGACACACTCTGGCCAGAGATTTCTATAATCAAGTATCGAAAATCCGTCAAGAGATGTGTTATACAAATTCTATATTATTAATATATAATCTCACTACTCATAATTGCTTCCACAAAGATACCGAGTAATCTTAATTACAAATATATGTCGCACCTATTAGTAACTCAAATGAAATGACAATCACAAACATGAAACTATAATTAACTCAAGATTGAGATTGTAATAAAATCAATGCCTATGAGATTTAATAAGTTTGACAGCAATTTCAAGGTTAATTAAATCTCATATGTGATCCAGTTCAGTGTAGTCAAACCACATCAGTAAATTCATACATGATTAAGACAATCATTCAATGAATTTACTATAGTCTAAACATAAATAGATTGTCCAACTCTATTTATCAACTGCGAACTTAATTTATTTAATCATAAGATAACTTGTATTTATGTCTTCTGTGAATCCATATGATGATAACATAAATACATATAATATGATTAAAACATAAATACATATAATATGATTAAATGGACCTTATTCAAAAATTTTATGCAATTAAGATTTTTGAAAAATATCTCAAATATTTTATTAATCGGAAAATAAATAAATCAATATGCTTTAAAGAGCACATAATCCCAACAATCTCCCACTAGCTCTCAAAGCATATGTGGCAACTCACACATGTCCATATATTCCTAAGTGTAGGTTAAAAAGTTTCCCAGGTATTGCCTTTGTAAAAAGATTTGCCAAATTTTGTTCTAAGGTAATCTGGGTACATCACCTTTTTTGCATTATTTCTCTTATGAGATGTTATTCCTTTCTATATGTTTTTGCTTCTTGTGGTTTCTTAGTTCCTTTGACTTAGCACTGCACCACTATTATCACAAAATAGTTTAAGAGGTGCAATTAGTGCAGGTACCACCTCAAGATCTTGAAAGAACTTATAAACCCAAACAACTTCTTTAGCAACTTTAGATGCAGCCACATATTCATCTTCTGTTTGTAGAGTTAGTGATACAACTTTGTTTCACACTCCTCCAACTCACAGTTCCACTTCCCAATGTAAACACATAACTAGAAAGTTGATTTTCTGAAATCTTTATCTGACATGAAGTCAGAATCAATGTAACCCACTAGAATGAGATCATCACCAGAATACACAAGCATATGATTCTTAGTTCTTTTCAGATACTTAATTATAACCATCACAGAATTTGCCTCCTACTTCACCTTCATACATGTTTTAAATTAATTAGGTCATTTAAACCTATTTCAATGTCATTTAATTCTATTTTGTCTTAATTTTTTTATTAAATTAATTTACCATAACCTAATTATATTTCTACATAGCCAGGTGTTGGCAAACTGTCCCCATTTTGCCATAACTTAAATCAGCCATACAATCGAAGCAAAGATCAAAGGATTACCTCAGGCTGCCAGTGGTAGTGGTGACGGTGGTTGGGTATGCGTGATGGTAGCTGCCAATCGTGAATTGCGAATGACTGTGAGACGAAGGGGAAGAGAAAGAGAAAGCAATTTAGGGCTGCCATTGCTTTTGCCTTAACTAAGCCTAAAACAACGTCGGTTTAAGGAAAATTAAATGAAAAAAAAAAGATGAAATGGCGTCGTTTGCATTAGTTTTGGAGTTTGATTGGGGTTAAATATCATTTTCCTTAATTGAGAACATCTTTGAAGAATTAATTTTGCTTGTTGACTGAAAATAACAGAATGCAAGGAGAAAATTTAAATTAAATATATATTCAAGAGATTAATTTTTCATGGTAAGACCTAATGAACTAAGAGAAATACTTGGAACATTAATAATTGCTTTACATGCATGATATTCGTTAATTGTTTATGGGATACATTAATTTTTTTTGTATTATTTCGTAATTACTAACAAAAGTACGTTTCTAGATGTGCTACTTAGTCTCTCTTTCTTAATAATATAATTTGTAATCCTCGGCTTACAGAATGAAATAAGAGAAGTGTTGAATTTTGTGTTTTTTATATATATACTTATTGGAAAATTTTTTAATTCAGACTTATAATTTGGGATTAAAATTTGGGGTGGGTTGACAATATCATGAGCATATTTTTATAATATTATCAAACAATTTCGAACGATCTAAAAGTATATTCAAATTATTGTCAATTTGTCCTAGACTTTAATAAAATCCTCTAGACCAAATCACTAATTACAGTGTTGTTTGTGTGTGTGTGTGTGAGTATTGAGTGAGTGAGAGAGAGAGAGAGACCCTTTCTCTCTTGCAGGTGCTCTTTTTTATTTCATGAGGACATCTTGTTAAATTATGTAGGTTAATAAAGTTAGTAAAAATACGCTATTAAATCACTTGTTTTAATGACGTGTCTGCATTAAAAAAAATGAGGACAATAACTCTTCAGAATTAAGTGATTCATAACGAAGGACACGAGCCTATGAGCTCTTATGCATGATTAATAGAGTCAAAATCAAGGGCCCATAAACTTTATTATTAGCCTGTGCAAAATTACCAGAGCTAGGTCAAGAGGAGGGTACCATGGCTATGTCATGAGGCCTTCGGTCATTTGATTTGAATGAGATTAATTTGAGAATTAGATATGACAGGCAACTCCAATAAAATTATAATTAATAAGTACTTAGAATTTAGATATTCAGTATTGTAGAGATTTTAGAATGTCTCTAATTTTCTACACTTGCTTATTGCATGTATAATACACACACACACATATATATGTATGAATTAAATATTACTACCAATTATATGATATTTTTTTCAAAATAAATATACATATGCCGTACATGTATTAAGTGAGTGTATAGTACAATAGAGTTAATCTAGAATCTCACCTTATATATAAATACCAAACATGCAATGCCTCAAATTCAACAAGAAGCCCAAATTTCATTTTATTCTACAAATCTCATCTTTTAGCTTCTTTTTTTATCTGTTGGAATTTCAGCAACTTTAGAACCAACTCATCGTGATCAGTACCTTCATCAGCAAAACCAAAAGAAAGTAGTAGAAGCAGCAACAACAACAACAAAAGCAGATGTAACAAGATGAAATAGGATTCTTAGGAGTAAGAAGAAGGCCATGGAGTAGATATGCAGCTGAAATAAGAGAACCAGCGACCAAGGAGGGGCACTAGCTTCGTACCTTTGACACTGCCGAGGATGCTGCTTTGGCTTTTGACCGTACCTCCGGCTCCATGCACGGCTCCAAAGCTTGCACCAGCTTTGTCAACTTCGACATGCCCGCTGGCTTCTCCATCACCTCCCTTATCTCACCTGACCACTACCAACCACCACAACAAGACGATGTCATTTCATCACTCTTTGCTGTTATTGCTGCTGTTAGAGATGATATCAACAACACTAACAAAATAATACTAACTAGCTCTTCAACTTTTCTGATCAGTTTTCAGCAGAAACAATAAGTGAGTCTACTATTTACAAGCCAATTACGTGTATTATGGATGCTGCTGAGCAAGCTGATAATCATCAAACGTATACAAATTGGGATTTTTGTGAGCTCCCACTTTGCCTTCTGATGCTTCATCCAGTTCTTGTTATTATTATAATTATTATGAGCCTGCTGCAGTTGCTGGATTAAATTAAATGGCAATTCTGATTTGGGTTTTGGAGCTTGGAATGATCAAGCAACGGGTTTTGATTATTCATCATCATCTTTGAGTACTGCTAGTACTGCAGACTGCAGAGTAGTAATTTATGCAGCAGCAGCGTAGCGGCCAATTATTTAGGGGGATGCCATCGGTTTCATCTGATGTTGCAACTGATGGGTTTGATTTTAGTTCATCTTCCTCATCATCATCAGCTCATTTCTTTTAATTAATTAACTAATTAAAATAATTTGATTACTAAATATTTAATGCTATATCTATTAAGTTAGTTAATAATTAGGTCATCAGTTAATTTTATATATATGGTACTGCTTTGAGGTACATTAATTTTATATATATGGGTGTGTTTTGTTATGTGTTATTTGACGGGGATAAGAGTAATATTAATTTCCTTACTTGTTCATTGTTCAAGGACTTGGAGATGCAGTAGCATTACTTCCAAGCCTTAATGTATTTGTTTTTTTTTTTTGTATATTGTCACTTTGTGGAGTTTGTATAAATTTGTACTGATTTTATTTATTCCTATCTATGCATTGTTTTTACTGTGCCCACAACCCTTCAATTGATTTTTTGTGTTTAATGGAGACGATTTAACGATTTATGAGTAGCACCCCCCATAAATCCTTATGAAACTCCTCTCCTAAAGTTACAATTTTATCCCTATTTAAATTACATAAAAGGGTAAAATTGATATTTTGAAATAAATATCACTTCTTTGCTAACCTAATGGTAGATAAATTAGATCAATTTTCTTCTTCTCTTAAGATGGCTATCGCTTCTCTATTATTTTAACAATTTTGCTATTAATTCCTCTCTTAACAAAATTTTACAGTAATTATATCTCTAAATATCATCAACTTTATCATGCATATAATTTGATATTTACAGCTTTTTTCTTTCAGTTTTCTTGTCTTTAAGTATAAGTTTAATTTGTCATGTTTGATTCTTTTCATGTCTTAAAATTAATTCAACTGCAAAAGAGTTACCCAATTTAAAAAAATATATATATGGTGCTCAAGAAGTTATAACAACATCCATAATTTTATTTTCATACCGCTAGATGCCAATGCAATTTTCTTTTTCCTTTTTGTTCAAGTTTGGAACGACAAATACAAAGAGTGAAAGATTGATTAACAATGGTTAGCAAACGATTTAAAAAGTGATTGGTTGTAACTATACAAAAAGAAAGAGATTGGGTGCACATGAAGGGCATTTCCGAAATCAAAATATCAGGGTTTAATTATGCATTACTACATGAATTTAATAATTTATTGAAAGTAATGAGATTTGGTGATTTGGTGATGTTTTGAGTTTGTTTACCAACAAAATATTCAATTAAAATAAATTTTTTTCTTGGCTTTTTCTTGCATTTATCTCTACAACCAAATAGTTTATGAATGATCTAAAGTAAAGTTCGACTGTAATATCATTAATTTTTCAAAAAAAGATGAAAATTTTGCAAAAGCAAAAGCAAATGAAATGACAAATTGACCTCAGCTGACGGCGACGGCACGATACGGTGGCAAGCTAGCGGCGTTGTGGGTAGTGAATAGTAGGTAGGTGGGTGGGTGCCCTGAGTCGATGAAGTTTGGTGAGCGTATCTCTGAGCTCTCTAATTGGTGAGGTTTTGACTGGGGTTTCGACACTCCAAACCCTTTTGTTTATTGAAAATCAACAAATAAAAGACTAAGCGTGTGTTTAGTATTGTTTTTGGCTAACTGTTTTTTGTTTCATAGAAATAAAAATGTAAAACTTGTTTGGTGGATGTGTTTTGCAACTATAAACATAAAAAAAAAAAATAAAAAAATTCTTATTCTTCACCTTTTCTTCATAAATGTAGGGAATACTAAATTGGCATTTTCAATCTTTTTGTTTTTTGTCATTATGGGTCTCTCACCTATAATGCAATAACTGCTACTAAAATTTGATAGGTTCCACGCATATTAGATAAATCGTTTATTATAATATTATAAACCTGTAATGAAAAAAAATGTTATGCATACATTTCAAGTTATAGCTTAGACACTACTTTGTATCTATAAATATATTATTAATAAAAAAATGAATTTAATGTGATTAATATAAATTAATAAATGCAAGAATCAATAAATAAAATTTAAAATTCTCATAAATCATTTAAATACAAAATTAATTTCTTTAAAAACTGAAGAAATTTACAAAATCAAAATACAAAATTAATTTTTTTTAAATCTAAGGAAATTTACAAAATCAATAGATGATATTTTTCTTAAATTTTGACTAAATTTTTATTTCTTAAAAAAATTAAAATTAGATACATATATTTTTTTAATGTGAAACATTAAAATTAGATACATATATTTTTATAATGTAGTTATTGCAATATAATTTTTTTTAAAATATATACCAAATAATTTTTCATTATTTTTATTTTTCCAGCGAACTACCAAATGCATTTTCACAGTTCTTATTTTCAAACATTAGTTAAAAAAAAACTTACCAAACATGTTTTTATTTTTATCAAAAACTAATCATTCATGTTCTATGAAACAAAATAAAAAACACTAAATAAAAAATATACCAAACACACCTTAAAACTTACATAAATATTTGCACTAAAGTCCTGTTATTTTATTTGTTTTACAGTTACATCCTCTTTGACCGTGGTTGACCATTAACAAAAATGTAAAGGAAACGACACCAAAAGTAAATTTAAAGAAAAGAAAAATAACTAAAACTTTAAAGATGATATCATGCTTGGTAATAGTAAGAAAGCCAAAGTATGATGTGGAAGACTACTAATTAAAATTTTTTATAACATTTCTCAAATTGTTTCATTTTACTGCTAAATAATGCTTACGTAGACTACTCGAAAAAATATTTAAAAAATATAATTAAAATTTAGATCCAGCACTAAATTGATCTATACTCGACTCTTTATAATCTTATCACACGTGCATACGTAACAATACACTTAAGTTTTAATTGATTTTAAAGAATCCAACAGCTACAAATTATATTTCTCAAAAAAATTAACAAAAGAGTAATGATACAGCCACAAACTCTTGTACAAACTTATTTTGTACAAACTGACGTGGCATTAATTCATTGGTTGAATGAAAATATAAATTAATAAAAAAAAATCATGTGGGCCAAGTAATATTTAATTTAACCAATCTTATCATGCCACATCAGTTTGTACAAAATAAGTTTGTACAAGAGTTTGTAGCTGTATTATTACTCTTAACAAAAATATTAACTCACACTGAATCCAAATCCAATACAACCCACCCACCATTCATTAAAAGTTTGTTATAATTATACAATATGCAATTATTTTCACCCGAAAATTATATAGACATTGGTCCAGTTTACATTTGATAATTATACAATCTGCAATTATTTTCACCCGAAAATTATATAGACATTGGTCCAGTTTACATTTGAATCCATTCCTTCCTTGCTTACACTGAATAAGCATTCATATTGCTTCTTTTCAAATGCCAAAACATCCTAATAAATTCTTTCTACGAACTCTCTCATGTAAAACTCTACATAAAATTGTAATTGTAATACAGTTCAATGTTTGTCTGGCCAATAGACTGAAAGAGAGGGGGAGCCCAAAAAAAATAAAACAAACATTGTTTTTTCTCACAGAAGCAGGCTCGCAAGGATCCTCAATCTGTGAAACGGCAAAAATATTTACAGTATTTTATTTTCTTCTTGTCTCTGATCCCCTGTTAATTATTCTAACTCTAATTTTGTTGCTCAAGCTTCTCAATCAACGCCTTCTTTTCGTCTTCCGAGAGAGCGTTAAACATGAAAACCGATTTGTCGCCAATGTCATCCTAGAAAATTTTATGAAAAAAAATATCAGCATATCAGCGATAACATTACTAGAATGTGTACAAGTGTGAATAATTGATTTGTTTATAATGTACCTTAATGGGTTGAGTAAACTTCCTCCCGGCAAATATCACAAACAATACCATCCAAGAACCCAGAAGAGAAAGTTTTACTCCATCATCCATTAAGCCTGACTGCATATTCCAAGAAAAGCTCATCATGGTCTACATAATACAGAATTTAAAAGCTAGAGATAGAAAACCTTGCTCAAGGTTGTAACACTCTAAAAGTAATAGCTTCTTCATTGATTTACAGGATTGAAAGTAGTTCAGGAAATCACAGAGTTGGACAAATTCCAACAAGTAATGCAATGCAGTTTCCGCAGATCAAAAAGCTAATTCTTCAGAGCAAGTTGCAAGAAGAGTACCAGGTGACCAAGAAGAACTGAAGGTATAATGAATGTAAGAATACCGGCTTCCAACTTCCCATAGCATAGGCCTGTTAGCGAGATTCAAGCACTCAGAAAATTATACCAAAAAAATGTCACTGATTCTTCTAACAAATATATCTCGTACCATGAGTTATAATGCAACAACTAGGCAAAGAAATACATCATGCAATAAATCAGTCTATGTGAAAACATTAGTCTTGAGATACTCGAAGTTCCTGGCATATTATTACCTAGTTATCGAATATCTACTTAGTTCCAAAGCAGAATTATGAACACATTAGCAACAGATGTTATATAATTGTGGTTTCTTGTATAAATGAAAGATACGTGCAATAAGAAATGGAAGATATGTGCAATAAGAGATACCTTCAATTTATCTCCTATTCATATCAATTCTTTGAAATTAAATGAATAAACTTAGCAGCTTCTACCCTTTGCGTTCCTCAAGTTTTTCCTGGGCATAACTTACAAATTTATGTCCTTTGGATAAGGGTAAAAGATGATAACAATTAGTAGCTGACATAGACTAGTCTGGGGAGGTTCAATGCATGATTCAAAGACAGAAAATTTAACTTGAATTTATCAAGTTCTCATCAAACAATCGTATGTTAGCTTATTAATCAATTAAGATTATATAACAGAATTAAACTATTAAAGGATGAATTAAGCAATCGTAAAGTTTACCTTCTTTGAAGACAAGTCCTGTTAGTGCAGCAAAGAGAGAACCAACAAACCAGACAGCTGTTGGGTGATCAATAACATACTGTACCAAATTCTCACCAGCTGGTCGAGCAAGGGCTGTGTATGTGGTCAATGATCCCATAACACCAAGAACCCACAATGCTTGAAGAGTTCGCTTAATCTCAGTAACATAGATGTGAATTAGAATTAATGATAGCCCCAACCCAGCAGCCCCAAGTGTGTAAAACAAGTCAATGTTTTGCTTGATTATTTCACCAAACAATGAGTCAGTGGGTACAAAAGCAACCGATGCTGCAGCTATAAATGATGCAGCAGCAGTTACTAACCCTGATCGGTACAAAATCACCTGTCGTAACAAAATCAAACTATCACTTAATTCATTTATCGTGGATTATTCTCCAATTCTAGAATACTAAGTCAATGTAATGATATTGATCATTAACATGTAACTTATGGAATGTAATGGGGGTAGTTCTGAGCGGCATACTAATCGTATTAATGATTCAGACAAGTAACAATAAACTGTGAAGGCAGTAACATTGAACAACAAAATTATGTTAGCATAAAATAGCAAAATCATACAATAGTCAGGCTCAGCCAGTGACCTTAAGGATCCGTTTGGTACTACTGTTGAGGAGCTGTAGCTTAGACAGTTTCATACTTAAAAATATTATTTAAAAATTATATTTATTTCTCGTAAATTAACTAACTTCAAATCATCTTCTCAATTGAGTTTTCATCAGAGCTTTCATCCAGTCTTCTTTTGTTCGTTACTAATCACATGCATGAGAAATGAAATGAAACCCAATTGAGCTTATTCGAAAAAGAAAATTTACCTCACGGACATCAGAGGGATCAACGGTCCAGGGACCATAAGCACCATTATAAACCGTTTGATCAAAAGAAGGCTGCTGAGAGCTTTCACCCAGAGCTTTGCACTTTATGTTCCTCCTTGGACTAACTGAATTTCCATTACTTTTAGCTGAAACCTTAAACGACAAAGATAACGCTGAACCAGAGCCAGAGCCAAAGCCAGAGCAAGAGGGTTTGTTTATGCTGAGTTTGGTCGGAGGCACGAGGGTCGTGGCTAACACGCGCGATGCCATTTCTAGAACTACTATTACGTTTTCCTTGTACTTAGTTGTTCGTTGAGGAGAGCTGTGACAGAATAGTAATTCAGATATTTATCTAATAAATATTTTCGATTCCATTTCAGATATTTATCTCTCTGTCTGAGAAAGCGAGTACAAAGTCTTACTCTAAGCGCGAGTTTCGACTAATGAAATCCAGATCTTTCTTTCCTTAATTTTTGGGCTTAATATTTTCGGCCTAGTATATATTTTTTAGTACAGCTATTGGCACCCCTCTGAGTTTATATAACTCCATTTTTAAGTACACCCCGTAAATATAAACCATTTTCGAAACCCCTCGTTAATTTCAAAATTACCCTCATCTCTTTACCTTTTATTTCAACTACTGATTTTCATTCACAATCATTCCCTTTTCCAGTTGTAAAGAAAACAATCACAATTATAATCGTTTTAGCCGGTAACAACGTCCCTAATAATCAAGATTTCTTGTTGATGGCCATGCTCGAAAAGGGAGGATTGATAGGGTGCCCCCCTGTTTTTATCAATGCTGGTACTTAAGAGCTGTTAATGTAGATCCTAATTGAAATGATTGTGTACTGAGAAATTCTTATTATTTAAATTGTTCAACCCCTTTTGATATCATATCAATCTACCAGCAATTTGCTCAACCTTGACCTAGGTATATTTGATTTATTACCGTCCAAACTAGGCTTATGCGCAATCTCATCACGTATAAAGAAGAAAGAAAGATTAACCAATATATGAGCGAGATAAAAGATCACAGTAAAAGAAAAAATTAAAATTAAGATAGTAGAGAGAGAGTGCTATTTAGAGAAGAAGAAGAATGAGATTAATTTAAAAATAAAAAAGGGTTCAAAATTACTTTAGAATCACCAATTTATTTTAGAGCGTGACAATAAAAAGAGTTATTTCAGGAAATTAGAGGCGTTCCAATAACACCACCTTTTTTATTTTTTATTAATGGGCCTTGGGAGCTAGGCTAAAGAAAAGCTATTCAATTTACTGCTGAATAAAAGATTAAAATAAAAATAAAAATCAATGTCTTAAGTGGCCTTTTCAAGTTGACATATAATCTTGAAAATATAATTAGATTCCTTACAGTTTTTAAAGATTGAAAAATAAAAATTGATAAGCTAACTTGTATGGGTAATGTTCTTAGAATGAATCACTGGATATGTTAGTAATTTTATCTAACTGACAATTTTATAATTAACATTTAAAAAAAAAAGTGGGGCAAGGTGGGTGCATTTTTTAAAAATTAAAATGATAGATTTACTGACAGGGTGTAAGCCTGGTCTGGGCCTGGCGAGGATTGGGTCCATACATTTTTTTTAAATCTCGGTTGAGATTTTAGCCCAAAGTCTTTCTTCGTAAACATCATTTTAGGAACTGATCTTTCTGATAAGCAATGATAGGTAAACATACCAAAATTTTGAACTGTATTTAACAATTAAATTAAGTTATTTATGGAGTGGTTCTCACCTATCCCTTATCCAATTTTAAAGAGAATGCTTCCACCCTAGTAATGGTAAATTGGGTAGATTTGTCCATTATTTAGTTGAATAACTTCTTATCTTTAAAGTGACATTCATTGTTCCGTTGACCCAATCTAAGTGTGATTCAAAAAATATAAAATAGAGATAAAATCACAAGAATGGTTTTATCTAGGAGTGGGTAATTTCGTATTCGGATGAATCCGATCGGATTTCGGATAATTCGGATTGAAAAAAAATTCATCCGAATTCAATCCGACTTTAAATCTGATCCGAATTATTCAAATCGGATGAAAAATTTTGAATTACTTGGATTCGGATCGGATCGGGTGAGTTTGGATTTTGGATTATATTTCGGATTCGGAATAATTCGGATTGAAATTAGATTTGGACCTTTTTAACAATTCTCACAAAAAATTTATGAAATCTATAATTAATGAAAACTTACTAACCATTAAAAAAAAAGAAAATAATAACAAGTTGACAAATGACAATGTATTGTTTCCATGACAATGTATTGTTTCCTTGACAATATGGCATTGACATATACCAAGAAAACAAGCCGATACAAAGTTTCCATTCACAAAATATATATATATATATATATGAACCATTAAAATGAAAATATTTAATTAATCAAATCTAATAATCTATAACCAACAGCCCATTTATATTCTCATATGCATTCATTTTGTACAAACAGCCCTATTTTTTAAGGGAAATTATCAATCATATACTCTTAATTTACTTCGTTATTAAATTTACTACAACACTTTCATAGTATATCAGTCGTCTATCCTAAGTTGACAAAATATATTTATCGTCCACCAAACTATTAGTTGTCGTTTAAATATCATGGTAATCTGATCTTTTCATATGATACAAATGATAATTTAAAAGTATATAAGTGATAATAAGAGATTTTAAGGGTGTACCAGTGATAATTTTCAAGGGTAAAATCGTCAATTCGCTACAATTCCATTAACTTTCAAACAACAGTTAACGATTTAGTGGTTGACAGATAACTTTTGTCAATTTAGGATGGACGATTGATACATCCTTAAAGTGTTGTAGTATTTTTTTATAAAAGAACAAATTTAAGGTATACGAATGATAATTTCCCTTTCATTTAATTAGTAATGCTCTTACAAGCTAGATGCATAAACATTACTCCAAGTCCAAGCCTCCAAATAAGCAACAGAAAATAAACATTGCTCCAAATCTCTAAATAAACAACACAAAATAAACATTGCTCCAACTCTCCAAAGTCCAAATGAATAACACAAAATAAACTTTGCTCCAACTCCAAGTCTCCAAGTAAACAAAACAAAAAAAACATTACTCAAAGTCTCCAAACAAACAACACAAAATAAACAATTAAACATTACTCCAAGTCTCCAAATAAATAAACAGCACAAAATCACAAAATAAATATTATCATTATATCATCCAACAAGTAAACAAAACAAAAAAAACATTACTCAAAGTCTCCAAACAAACAACACAAAATAAACAAGGGAAATTATCATTCGTATACCCTATATTTGCTCTGTTATCAAAAATACTACAACACTTTGAGGGTGTATCAATCGTCTACCCTTAGTTGACAAAATGTATCAGCCGACCACCAAACCGTTAGTTGTCGTTTGAAAGTTAACGGAAGTACAGTGAATTGACGATTTTACCCTTGAAAATTATCACTTGTATACCCTTAAATTCTCTTTTTATCACTTGTATACCCTTAAATTATCACTTGTATCATATGAAAAGACCAAATTACCCTTCTGATGTCATCATACTTAAACGGCAACTAACGGTTTGGTGGTCAGCTGATACATTTTGTCAACTTAGGGTGGACGATTGATACACCCTCAAAGTGTTGTAGTATTTTTGATAATGGAGTAAACTAAGGGTATACAAATGATAATTTCCCAATAAATAATTAAACATTACTCCAAGTCTCCAAATAAATAAACAGCACAAAATCACAAAATAAATATTATCATTATATCATCCAACAATAAAATAAACCAAAATAAAAATTATCACCCAAAAACATTTACATAGACTATAAGTTCTTCAAACCAAAAGTACCATAACACCAAATTAAAGTCACAACACACTTTGATGAGTCCTTAACTTTTGCTTTCCAACTACCAACTTCAACTTTCCTAACATAAGATCACAAACAATTATCATGTTACAATTGACTTAAAACCAAAAGTAAAATAATTACAAATATAATACCTTGAAACCAAAAGATCTATTAAATTTAAGAGTTATCTATTCAAATATCATGACAAGTACTAGCACCCACCATTGTAATTGTTGAAGCTTGTGATTGTACATACTCTTTAAAATGAAAAAAAAAACATAATAACTTATAATTAGTGCATGAGTAATATAAAAACAATGTGTTATAATAAATTTAAAAGGTATTATATATAAAATGTAATATAAAAAAGTTACATTCTTGTAACTCAATTTGGTATATATGATCTTTCAACTCTTGATTAAGGTTGTAGATGGGAGTGACAAAACGTTTAGACTGCAACCAATTTTCAGTGCAAATCAATGCTTCAATCATAGTGGGAGTTAAAGAACTCCTATATTCGTCAATGATATGACCTCTAATACTAAAGGCGGACTCCGAAGCCACAGTGGATATCGAAATTGCAAGGACATCCCTTGTCATTTTCTGTAATATCGGATATTTCGACCCGTTCACCTTCCACCATAATAAAACATTTAGTTTATCATACTAGGATCTTCAATCGGATCAAGTAAGTATCTTTCCACCTCAGTCGTCACAAGCTTGCCCTCGTTTTGAATTAAAACTTTTTTAGCGTATCTAAGAAAAGGGCGAGCAATTCATAAAGTATCATCACCATATTCTATTATGTACCCTTGTCGCCGATCCGTGTCATCTACAAGGTACGGAGAAGAACTAGAATCACCACCACCACCACTGGCACTGCCACTAGGAAAACTCTCACTAGGCAATGGTGGTAAGGAGTTCCAACTACTATATGAATCAAAAAGTGAATTCAACAAGCATTTCATCACCGCGACCATTTCTTTAATCTTCGCACTATCATCGAAAAAAATCATACTAAAAATATGTTTAGTAAAATCAATTTTGCAGCGTGGATCAAGTATTGAGGCAATAATCAAGATTTGTTGATTTTCTCCGTGCACTCCCAATATTTGTCATATTTTTCTCTCATACTAGAAGCCATCAAACACATATAAACATTTTTGTTTTTTTCTAATGCACTCAATGAATTCTCGATTAAGCCAATTGTATCGTAACAAAGATTAGAAGTGACACTCAAAGAGACTGAAAAAGTCAATGTAGCATCATAAAAGATCTTTAAAAACCTCACAATTCTTTCGGCATGTTCCCAATCTTCAAGCTCAGGTGGCACTCAATGAATTCTCGATTAAATCAATTGTATTGTAACAAAGATTAGAAGTGACACTCAAATAGGCTAAAAAAGTGAATGTAGTATCCTAAAAGATCTTTAAAAACCTCACAATTCTTTCGGCATGTTCCCAATCTTCAAGCTCAGGTGGCCCTACCCCTTTTTTTTCCTGTTTTCTTCCTCTTTAAAGTATGCTTCATACGATTTATCCATTTCTGCCATCCTCTCAAATGCCTCCCGAAATTTCAAAGCAGTCATCAATATCAAATAGGTGGAATTCCACCTAGTGATACAATCGAAAACCACAGTTCCATTAGGGCCTTTCACATGATCTACACACTGTTAACCTCGAAGTGGATGATCTCACATACTTCACAGCATTCTGAATACCGGCAACTGAGGCATGTAACTCTTTCAACCCCCTAGTGACAATCAAATTTAAGATATGTGCACAACAACACACATGCATGTAATCACCCTGCAACACACATGCATGTAATCACCCTGCAACACAAATGCATCATCATTCTTCCACATAAGCATTTTGTTCTTCACATAATCAATAGCAACATCATTGCAATGCATTATCAACAGTTATAGCACACACCCTCTTTATTCCCCATTCAAGCAAACAAGCCTCAATCTTTTTGCCAATCGACTTCCCTTTATGGTCTTCAATCACACTAAAACTGTTAATCTTCCTATGTAAACATCAATCACTATCAATAAATTGAGCTATGATTACCATGTAACTCATGTTTTGAACTGAAGTCCATATGTCAGTTGTAAGAGACACTCTCTGTTTATTCGTACATATCAAACTCTTCAAAATTCACTTTTCTTCCAAGAACATATCTATAACATCTCTACGAATAATTCTCTGAGATGACATAATAAATTGAGGAACAACTATATTGCAAAAATGTCTAAACCCTTTGTTGTCAACAAAATTAAGCGGCAACTCGCCCAAGATAATCATTTTACTGACTGCCCTTCTACAAGCTTCTTGACTCCATCCTTTGGCCAAAACCATATTACTTGCATTTCATTCACCACTCTCAGCTGCCAACATTCGTTGTCTTTCATCTTGCTCTCGCTTCACTTTCAAGTATGCTTCACATACTTTTAAATGAGTTCTCATATTGCTAATCCCATCAAACATGGGATGGCACTGATATATCTTGACACAATGGTTGCACTTTACTTTATATTGATTGTTTTCGTGCACTCCTAATATTTGTCATATTTTTCTCTTGTACTAGAAGCCATCAAACACATATAAACATTTTTGCTTTTTTCTAATGCACTCAATGAATTCTCGATTAAGCCAATTGTATCGTAACAAAGATTAGAAGTGACACTCAAAGTGACTGAAAAAATCAATGTAGCATCATAAAAGATCTTTAAAAACCTCACAATTCTTTCGGCATATTCCCAATCTTCAAGCTCAGGTGGCACTCAATGAATGCACTCAATGAATTCTCGATTAAACCAATTGTATTGTAACAAAGATTAGAAGTGACTCTCAAATAGGCTAAAAAAGTCAATGTAGTATCCTAAAAGATCTTTAAAAATCTCACAATTCTTTCAGGATGTTCCCAATCTTCAAGCTCAGGTGGCCCTACCCCTTTTTTTTTCCTGTTTTCTTCCTCTTTAAAGTATGCTTCATACGGTTTATCCATTTCTGCCATCCTCTCAAATGCCTCCCGAAATTTTAAAGCAGTCATCAACATCAAATAGGTGGAATTCCACCTAGTGATACAATCCAAAACCACAGTTCCATTAGGGCCTTTCACATGATCTATACACTGTTAACCTCGAAGTGGATGATCTCACATACTTCACAGCATTCTGAATACCGGCAACTGAGGCATGCAACTCTTTCAACCCCCTAGTGACAATCAAATTTAAGTTATGTGCACAACAACACACATGCATGTAATCACCCCGCAACACAAGATGCATCATCATTCTTCCACGTAAGCATTTGGTTCTTCACATAATCAATAGCAACATCATTACCACGCATTATCAATAGTTATTGCACACCCCCCTTTATTCCCCATTCAAGCAAACAAGCCTCAATCTTTTTGCCAATCGACTTCCCTTTATGGTCTTCAATCACACTAAAACTGCTAATCTTCCTATGTAAACATCAATCACTATCAATAAATTGAGCTGTGATTACCATGTAACTCATGTTTTGAACTGAAGTCCATATGTTAGTTGTAAGAGACACTCTCTGTTTATTCGTACATATCAAACTCTTCAAAATTCACTTTTCTTCCAAGAACATATCCATAACATCTCTACGAATAGTTCTATGAGATGACATAATAAATTGAGGAACAACTATATTGCAAAAATGTCTAAACCCTTTGTTGTCAACAAAATTAAGCGGCAACTCGCCCAAGATAATCATTTTACTAACTGCCCTTCTACAAGCTTCTTGACCCCATCCTTTGGCCAAAACCATATTACTTGCATTTCCTTCACCACTCTCAACTGCCAACATTCATTGTCTTTCATATTGCTCTCACTTCACTTTCAAGTATGCTTCACGTACCTTTAAATGAGTTCTGATATTACTAATCCCATCAAACCTAGGATGGCACTGATATATCTTGACACAATGGTTGCACTTTACTTTATATTGATTGTCCTCAAGTAAAATGAAATGATTCCATGTCTCAAATCTTTTCTTCATTGGTCGTCTCTGAGTTGACTTCTTCCGCTTTGTATTTGTCTTTTCTGTGGGTACTTGTACACTTTCAACTTCATTATCATTATTGGAATTTGATTTTGAATGTCTAGTCATCTGAAAATACAAAAACCATATCAATCATCATTGTTTTGTAACTTTCGTTTATGAATTTTCAACTAAAAAATAAATATGACTTTTGACTATATATAATCTCTTCAGCTTGGCTTACTAGCTATACAAATTCATTCATCAAATTATTATTTGGAAATAAAGCAATTAATGACATTAACTTATCAAAAAATAATTATACTACCACAACGTACGGTATGAGTTGAATTTTTAGTTTTAAAGAATTTATATTGTTCCTTAGTTTATTAATAATTAATGAACTAATGTTACAAATGAATAATCATACATTAAATAATGATGATTATTTAATAATTAATAAATTTAAATTTTTAATTTTGATGAAACGATATTGTTTCTTAGTTTATTAATAATTAATAAAATTCAGCTAAACTCCTTAAATAATGAATTATTTGACAATGAAAATGAAATAATGAAAAAATTTAACTGTGGAGAGAATGAAAATATGAACAAATCGTATATTTCAAAGTTTCAATACATGAATAATAAATTCATCTTTTGCTGTCTTTCCCAGTGCAATTTATAGTTA
Organism: Citrus sinensis; assembly: GCF_022201045.2. Classification (NCBI taxonomy): domain Eukaryota; kingdom Viridiplantae; phylum Streptophyta; class Magnoliopsida; order Sapindales; family Rutaceae; genus Citrus; species Citrus sinensis. The sequence goes on from NC_068563.1 coordinate 17,882,524, forward strand.
TACATCAATACATATTCATGTCTTTCTCAACTAATGTTACAAATGGATAATC